>NW_028147026.1:0-55000 GCF_905368555.1 Meleagris gallopavo
AGGACTCACCATTGAGCTCCCCATACCTAGAAGTCCTCCACAACCATAGAGTTGCACATTTTGGGGGGATAGAGTGTCCACTCACCGCTTGGAGGACTCACCATTGAGCTCCCCATAACCCGGAAGTCCTCCACAACCATAGAGTTGCGCATTTTGGGGGATAGAACGTCCACTCACCGCTTGGAGGACTCACCATTGAGCTCCGCATCCCTGGAGGTCCTCCACAACCATAGAGTTGCGCATTGTGGGGGATAGAGTGTCCACTCACCGCTTGGAGGACTCCATTTTGAGCTCCCCATACCTAGAAGTCCTCCACAACCATAGAGTTGCGCGTTGTGGGGGGATAGAATGGCTCTTCTGCGCTTGGAGGACTCACCATTGAGCTCCCCATAACCCGGAAGTCCTCCACAACCATAGAGTTGTGCATTTTGGGGGACAGAGTGTCCACTCACCGCTTGGAGGACTCCATTTTGTGCTCCCCAAACCCGGAAGTCCTCCACAACCATAGAGTTGCGCATTTGGGGGGATAGAGTGCCCACTCACCGCTTGGAGGACTCCATTTTGAGCTCCCCATACCCGGAAGTCCTCCACAACCATAGAGTTGCTCCCCAGGGGGAGATAGAACGTCCACTCACCGCTTGGAGGACTCACCATTGAGCTCCCCATGCCTAGAAGTCCTCCACAACCATAGAGTTGCGCATTGTGGGGGGATAGAACGTCCACTCACCGCTTGGAGGACTCACCATTGAGCTCCACATCCCTGGAGGTCCTCACAACCATAGAGTTGCATGTCGGGGGGGATAGAATGGCTCTTCTCCTCTTGGAGGACTCACCATTGAGCTCCCCATAACCCAGAAGTCCTCCACAACCATAGAGTTGTGCATTTTGGGGGGATAGAATGGCTGTTCTCTGCTTGGAGGACTCACCATTGAGCTCCACATCCCTGGAGGTCCTCCACAACCATAGAGTTGCGCATTGTGGGGGGATAGAACGTCCACTCACCGCTTGGAGGACTCACCATTGAGCTCCCCATAACCCAGAAGTCCTCCACAACCATAGAGTTGTGCATTTTGGGGGGACAGAACGTCCACTCACCGCTTGGAGGACTCACCATTGAGCTCCGCATCCCTGCAGGTCCTCCACAACCATAGAGTTGCGCATTGTGGGGGGATAGAATGGCTCTTCTCCGCTTGGAGGACTCACCATTGAGCTCCGCATCCCTGGAGGTCCTCCACAACCATAGAGTTGCGCATTTTGGGGGATAGAGTGCCCACTCACCGCTTGGAGGACTCCATTTTGACCTCCCCATAACCCGGAAGTCCTCCACAACCATAGAGTTGCGCATTTTGGGGGGATAGAACGTCCACTCACCGCTTGGAGGACTCCATTTTGTGCTCCCCATAACCCGGAAGTCCTCCACAACCATAGAGTTCCGCGTTTTGGGGGGATAGAACGTCCACTCACCGCTTGGAGGACTCACCATTGAGCTCCCCATAACCCGGAAGTCCTCCACAACCATAGAGTTGCGCATTTTGGGGGGACAGAACGTCCACTCACCGCTTGGAGGACTCACCATTGAGCTCCGCATCCCTGGAGGTCCTCCACAACCATAGAGTTGCTCCCCAGGGGGGGATAGAATGGCTCTTCTCCTCTTGGAGGACTCACCATTGAGCTCCCCATAACCCGGAAGTCCTCCACAACCATAGAGTTGCGCATTGTGGGGGGATAGAGTGCCCACTCACCGCTTGGAGGACTCCATTTTGACCTCCCCAAACCCGGAAGTCCTCCACAACCATAGAGTTGCGCATTTTGGGGGGATAGAACGGCTCTTCTCCGCTTGGAGGACTCACCATTGAGCTCCCCATAACCCGGAAGTCCTCCACAACCATAGAGTTGCGCATTTTGGGGGGATAGAATGCCCACTCACCGCTTGGAGGACTCCATTTTGAGCTCCCCATAACCCGGAAGTCCTCCACAACCATAGAGTTGCGCACTTTGGGGGGATAGAGTGCCCACTCACCGCTTGGAGGACTCCATTTTGTGCTCCCCATAACCCGGAAGTCCTCCACAACCATAGAGTTGCGTGTCGGGGGGGGATAGAATGGCTCTTTTCTGCTTGGAGGACTCACCATTGAGCTCCCCATACCCGGAAGTCCTCCACAACCATAGAGTTGCGTGTCGTGGGGGGATAGAATGGCTCTTCTCTGCTTGGAGGACTCACCATTGAGCTCCCCATAACCCAGAAGTCCTCCACAACCATAGAGTTGTGCATTTTGGGGGGACAGAACGTCCACTCACCGCTTGGAGGACTCACCATTGAGCTCCGCATCCCTGCAGGTCCTCCACAACCATAGAGTTGCGCATTGTGGGGGGATAGAATGGCTCTTCTCCGCTTGGAGGACTCACCATTGAGCTCCGCATCCCTGGAGGTCCTCCACAACCATAGAGTTGCGCATTTTGGGGGGATAGAGTGCCCACTCACCGCTTGGAGGACTCCATTTTGACCTCCCCATAACCCGGAAGTCCTCCACAACCATAGAGTTGTGCATTTTGGGGGGATAGAACGTCCACTCACCGCTTGGAGGACTCCATTTTGACCTCCCCATAACCCAGAAGTCCTCCACAACCATAGAGTTGCGCCTTATGGAGGTACAGAAAGGCCGCCATGTTCTCACAGGAGTTCCGGAAACTCAGCAGGCCGCCATTTTTCGCCTCTTGGCGGCCATCTTGCATTTGGGCAACGTGGAAATCAGGCCCGAAGGGGACGGCGACGCCAGCAGCGTTTCCGTATGTCCACTTCCTCTTCCTCTTCCACTTCCTGTCCCGCTTCCTCTTCCACTTCCTGTCCCGCTTCCTTCGCTTCCGCTCCCTTTCTTCCTTCTCTTCCTCTTCCCTTCCTTCCTTCTTCTCTTCCCTCTCACTTCCTCTCTCTTCCCACTTCCTGTCCCTTCCCTCTGCTTCCGTTCCCTTTTCCTTCTCTCTCTTCCTCTTCCTCCTCCTCTCTTCCTCCCTTCTGTCCTCCTTCCTCCTTCCCTTCTCTTTCATTCCCTTTTCTTTCCACTTCCTGTCCCGCTTCCCTCTCGCTTCCGCTTCCCCTTTGCTTTCACTTCCTTTCTCTTCCTCTTCCCTTCCTCTTCCTCTTCCTTCCCTTCCCTTCTCACTTCCTTCCTCTTCCTCCCCTTCCTTCCCTTCCTCCTCTTCCTTCTTTTCCTCACCTTTCCTTCTCCCTTCCCTTCCTTCGCTTCCCTTCCTCTTCCCTTCCTCTTCCCCTGTCCTCTTCCCTTTCTTCCCTTCTTCCTCCTTCCGCTTCCTCCTTCTTCCTCTTCTTCCCTTCCTTCCCTTCCTCTTCCCCTCACTTCCTCTTCTCTTCCTCCCACTTCCTGTCCCCCTTCCCCTCTCGCTTCCGTTTCCCTTGCTTTCACTTCCCTTTTCCTTCCTTCCTTCTTCCTTCCCACTTCTCTTCTTCCTCTTCCCACTTCTTCCCCTCACTTCCCTTCCTCTTCCACTTCTGTCCGCTTCCCTCTCGTACGCTTCCTTCCATTCCTCTTCCCACTTCCTCTCTCTTACTCACTTCCCTCCTTCCTCTTCCTCACTTCATTCCTGTTCCTCTCCACTTCCCTCTCTCCGCTTCCACTTCCACTTCCTGTCCCGCTTCCCCTCTCGCTTCCACTTCCCCTTTTCCTTCCACTTCCCTTAATTACCCCCAACCCCCCTTAATTACCCCCAACCTCCCTCAATTACCCTCATTAATTACCTCCCAACGCCCTTAATTACCCCAAACCCCGTTAATTACCCTCCACTTAATCACCCCCTCCATCACCCCAACCCCTTAATTAACCCCCAACTCCCTTAATTAACCCCCAACCCCTTAATTAACCCTCAACCCCCTTAATTACCCCCAACTCCCTCAATTACCCCCTTAATTACCCCCAAACCCCTTAATTACCCCTCAAACCCCCTCCATCACCCCCAACCCCTTAATTAACCCCCAACCCCCTCAATTAACCCCCAACTCCTTAATTACCCCCTTAATTACCCCCCAACTCCTTAATTAACCCCAGACCCCTTAATTACCCCCAACCCCCTCCATCACCCCCCTTAATTACCCCCAAACCCCCTTAATTACCCGCCAACCGCCCCCCACCGCCCCCAACCCCTTAATTAACCCCCAACCCCTTAATTACCACCCGACCCCTTAATTAACCCTCCAACCCCTTAATTAACCCCTCAACCCCTTAATTAACCCCCAAACCCCCTTAATTACCCCCAACCCCCTCCATCACCGCCAACGCCTCCATCCCCCAACCCCCTTAATTAACCCCAACCCTTAATTAACCCCTCAACCCCTTAATTAACCCCCAAACCCTTAATTACCCCCAACCCCTCAATACCCTCGTTAATTACCTCCCAACCCCCTTAATTACCCTCAAACCCCCTCCATCACCCCAACCCCCTTAATTAACCCCCAACCCCCTCAATTAACCCCCAACTCCTTAATTACCCCCTTAATTAACCCCCCAACTCCTTAATTAACCCCCAAACCCCTTAATTACCCCAACTCCCTCAATCACCCTCGTTAATTACCTCCCAACCCCTTAATTACCCCTCAAACCCCCTCCATCACCCCCAACCCCCTTAATTAACCCCCAACCCCTCAATTAACCCCCAACTCCTTAATTACCCCCTTAATTAACCCCCCAACCCCTTAATTAACCCCCAGACCCCCTTCATTACCCCCAACCCCTCAATTACCCCCTTAATTACCCCCAAACCCCCTTAATTACCCCTCAAACCCCCTCCATCACCCCCCAACCCCCTTAATTAACCCCCAACCCCCTCAATTAACCCCCAACTCCTTAATTACCCCCTTAATTAACCCCCCAACACCTTAATTAACCCCCCCCTTCATTACCCCCCCCTCAATTACCCCCTTAATTACCCCAAACCCCCTTAATTACCCTCAAACCCCTCCATCACCCCAACCCCTTAATTAACCCCAACCCCTCAATTAACCCCAACTCCTTAATTACCCCTTAATTAACCCCCAACTCCTTAATTAACCCCAACCATTAATTACCCCCAACCCCTCAATTACCCCCTTAATTACCCCAAACCCCTTAATTACCCCTCAAACCCCCTCCATCACCCCCAACCCCTTAATTAACCCCAACCCCTCAATTAACCCCAACTCATTAATTCACCCCTTAATTAACCCCCCAAATCCTTAATTAACCCCCCAACCCATTAATTACCCCCAACCCCTCAATTACCCTCATTAATTACCCCCAAACCCCTTAATTACCCCTCAAACCCCCTCCATCACCCCCAACCCCCTTAATTAACCCCCAACCCCTAATTAACCCCCAACTCCTTAATTACCCCAACCCTTAATTAACCCCCACCTAATTCCCCACAACCCCTTAATTACCCCCAACCCCCTTAATTACCCCAATTACCCAAACCCCTTAATTACCCCCAAACCCCTCCATCACCCCCAACCCCCTTAATTACCCCCAACCCCTTAATTAACCCCCAACCCCTTAATTACCACCAATTACCCCCCCTTAATTAACCCCCAACCCCTTAATTACCCCCAACCCCCTTAATTACCCCAACCCCTTATTACCCCCAAACCCCCTCCATCACCCCCAACCCCCTTAATTAACCCCCAACCCCCTCAATTAACCCCCAACCCTTAATTACCCCTTAATTACCCCCCACTTAATTAACCCCCAACCCCTTACCCCCCCCCCCATAACCCCAACCCCCACCACCCCCTTATCCCCCTAATACCCTAACCCCCCCACTTAATTAACCCCAACCCCTAATTACCCCAACCTTAATTACCCCTAATTACCCAACCCTTAATTACCAACCTATACCCAACCCCCCCATTACCCCCAACCCCTTAATTACCCCAACCCCCTATACCCCCCAAATTACCCCCCTTAATAAACCCCCCCTTAATTAACCCCCAACTCCTTAATTAACCCCCAACCCCCTTAATTACCCAACCCCTCCATCACCCCCCCCCTTAATACCCCAACCCCCTCATACCCCCAACCTTAATTACCCCCCCCATTAATTAACCCCCAACCCCTTAATTAACCCCCAACCCCCTTAATTACCCCCACCCCCTCAATTACCCCCTTAATTACCCCAAACCCCTTAATTACCCCAACCCCCTCCATCACCCAACCCCCTTAATTACCCCCCCCCTAATTAACCCCCACTTAATTACCCCCTTAATTAACCCCAACCCCTTAATTAACCCCAGACCCCCTTATTACCCCCAACCCCTCAATTACCCCCCTTAATTACCCCCAAACTCCCTTAATTACCCCCAAAACCCCTCCATCACCCCCCAACCCCTTAATTAACCCCCAACCCCTCAATTACCCCAACCCTTAATTACCCCCTTAATTACCCCTTAATTAACCCCCCCCCCCCCCCCCAAGCAGGCCGACGACCCCACCTGACCCACTTCTGCGCCCTCCTGGCCCTCCAACCCAAGCCGGCCTCCCATTGGCTGAGCCACCGGCTCTTGAGGGCGGGACCGGAAGTGTGCGAAACCAAGATGGCCGCCGCCCAAGCCTCCCAATGTCGAAACGCTTGGGCCAAATTTTTGTACGGGCGCCTCTTCCGGCGACTGGTGGAAATGGTCAACGGGGCGCTGAAGGGGGGGGGGGAGAGACGGCAGCGCTTCATCGGGGTCCTGGATATTTATGGGTACGGAAAAAACCCCATAAGATCCCAGAAAACCCCATAGGAGCCAATAAGAACCCATAAACCCCATAGGACCCCATAAGACCCCATAGGAACCCATAGGAACCCATAGGAGCCCATAAACCCCATAAGACCCCATAGAAGCCCATAGGACCCCAGAAATCCCATAAGACCCCATAGGACTCCATAAACCCAATAGGACCCCATAAGACCCCATAGGAACCCATAAGATCCACTAGGACCCGATAAACCCCATAGGACCCCAGAAACCCCATAAGATCCCATAAAACCCCATAAGATCCCATAAAACCCCATAAGATCCCAGAAAACCCCATAAGATCCCATAAAACCCCATAGGAGTCCATAAAACCCCATAAGATCCCATAAAACCCCATAAGATCCCATAAAACCCCATAAGATCCCATAAAACCCCATAAGATCCCATAAAACCCCATAGGAGTCCATAAAACCCATAAGACCCCATAGGACTCCATAGGACCCCATAAGACCCCATAGGAACCCATAGGACCCCATAGGACCCCATAGGAACCCATAGGAACCCATAAACCCAATAGGACTCCATAAGAACCCATAAGACCCCATAGGAACCCATAAGACCCCATAGGACCACATAGGACCCCATAAACCCCATAAGACCCCATAAGACCCCATAGGAACCCATAAGACCCCATAGGACCGAATAAACCCCATAAGAACCCATAGGACCCCATAAACCCATAGGAACCCATAGGACCGAATAAACCCCATAAGAACACATAAGACCCCATAGGACCCCATAAGACCCCATAGAACCCATAAGACCCCATAAGACCCCATAAACCCAATAGGACCCCATAAGACCCCATAAACCCAATAGGACCCCATAGGACCCCATAAGACCCCATAAACCCAATAGGACTCCATAAGAACCCATAGAAACCCATAGGAACCCATAAGCCCAATAGGACCCCATAGGAGCCCATAAACCCCATAAGACCCAATAGGACCCAACAGGAGTCCATAAACCCAATAGGACCCCATAAGACCCCATAAGACCCCATAGGACCCCATAGAAACCCATAAGACCCCATAGACACCCATAAGACCCCATAAACCCCCTCAGACCCCATAAGACCCCATAGAACCCAATAGGACCCCACAGGACCCCACAGGACCCCACAGGACCCCCTGCAAATCCTCAACGGGGCGCTGAAGGGGGGGGGGGAGAGACGGCAGCGCTTCATCGGGGTCCTGGATATTTATGGGTACGGAAAAAACCCCATAAGATCCCAGAAAACCCCATAGGAACCCATAGGACCCCATAGGAACCCATAAGACCCCATAGGAACCCATAAGACCCCATAGGAACCCATAAGACCCCATAGGAACCCATAGGAACCCATAGGAGCCCATAAGACCCCATAGGACCCCATAAACCGAACAGACCCCTAAACCATAAGACCCCATAGATCCCATAGAAGCCCATAGGACCCCATAAAGCCCCCCAGGACCCATAAGACCCCATAAACCCCATAGGACCTCATAAACCCCATAGGACCCATAGAACCCATAAGACCCCATAGGAACCCATAAGACCCCATAGGAACCCATAAGACCCCATAGACACCCATAAGACCCCATAGGACACCCATAAGACCCCATAGGACCCCATAAGACCCCATAGGACCCCACAGGACCCCATAAGACCCCATAGGACCCCACAGGACCCCACAGGACCCCACAGGACCCCATAGGACCCATAGGACCCATAAACCCCATAGGACCCTATAAGACCCCATAGGAACCCATAAGACCCCATAGAAACCCATAGGACCCCATAGAAACCCATAGGACCCCATAAGACCACAAGGACCCATAAGACCCCATAGGACCCATAAGACCCATAGGAACCCATAAGACCCCATAGACCCATAAGACCCCATAAACCCATAAGACCCCATAGGACCCCATAAGACCCCATAGGAACCCATAGGACCCATAGGACCCCATAGGACCCCTAAGACCCATAGGACCCCATAAGACCCCATAGGACCCCATAAGAAACCCCTACTAGGACCCCATAGGACCCCACAGGACCCCACAGGACCCCCTGCAAATCCTCAACGGGGCACCCCATAAGATCCCATAAAAGCCCATAGGATCCATAAAACCCCATAAGATCCCATAAAACCCCATAAGATCCCATAGGACCCATAAACCCCATAGGACCCATAAAACCCATAATCCCATAAAACCCCATAAATCCCATAAAAACCCCATAGGAGTCCATAAAACCCCATAGGAGTCCATAAAACCCATAAGACCCCAATAGGACCCCATAGGACCCCATAAATCCCATAAGAATCCATAGGACCCCATAAGACCCCATAAGACCCCATAGAAGCCCATAGGACCCCAAGAAATCCCATAAGGATCCAATAGGAACCCCACAGGACCCCATAAATCCCATAAGACCCCATAGGAACCCATAGGACCCCATAAGACCCATAAGACCCCATAAACCCATTAGGACCCATAAGACCCCATAGAACCCCAGAAATCCATAAGACCCAATAGGAACCCATAAGACCCATAGGACCCCATAGGACCCCATAGGACCCCATAGGACCCAAGAAATCCTATAAGACCCCATAGGACCCCATAGGAGCCCATAAACCCCATAAGACCCCATAGGACCCCATAGGACCCCATAGGACCCCATAGGACCCAAGAGGACCCACAAAACCCATAGGATCCAAAGAACCCAATAGGACCCCTTAGAACCCCATAGGCCCCACAGGAACCCACAAATCCCCATAGAACCACATAGGACCCCACAGAACCCCATAGGACCCCACAGAACCCCATAAATTCCAATAGAACACAATAGGACCCATAAACCCCATAGGACCCCATAGAACCCAATAGGACCCAACAGAACCCCATAGGACCAATAAACCCATAAAACCCCATAGAACCCAATAGGACCCAATAAAACCCCATAGGACCCCATAAAACCCCATAGAACCCCATAGAACCCAAATAGGCCCTCCTACAGCCCCATAGAACCCCATAGGACCCCACAGAACCCCATAGGACCCCACAGAACCCCATAAATCCCAAATAGAACACAATAGGCCCCATAAATCCCCCATAGAACCCAATAGGCCCCATAAAACCCCATAAATCCCCATAGAACCCAATAGGACCCCATAGGACCCATAGGGGCCCATAGAAGCCCATAGAATCCCATAGAACCCCAATAAATTCCCCATTGGACCCCATAGAGCCCATAAACCCCATAAATCCCCATAGAACCCCATAGGACCCAATAGGACCCCATAGAACCCCATAAATCCCCCCTAGAACCCCATAGAACCCAATAGGACCCCATAGAATCCAATAGGACCCATGGAACCCACAGGCCCCATTAAACCCCATTAAACCCCATAAATCCCCATTAAACCCAATAGGACCCCATAGAACCCATAGAATCCAACAGGACCCCATAGATCCCCCATAGGACCCACAGACCCATAAATCCCCCATAGAACCCCATAGAACCCAAGAGGCCCCCTAAAACCCCATAGAACCCCATAGAACCCCATAAAACCCATAGAACCCCATAGAACCCCATAGAACCCCGTAAAACCCCATAGAACCCCATAGAACCCAATAGGACCCCATAGAACCCAATAGGACCCCATAGAACCCAATAGGACCCCATAGAACCCAATAGGACCCCATAGAACCCAATAGGACCCCATAGAACCCAATAGGACCCCATAGAACCCAATAGGCCCCATAGAACCCAATAGGACCCCATAGAACCCAATAGGACCCCATAGAACCCAATAGGACCCCATAGAACCCAATAGGACCCCATAGAAGCCAATGGGCCCCATAGAAGCCAATGAGCCCCCACAGACCCCATAAATAACCCCATAAATCCCCCATAAAAACCCCATAAACCCCATAAAACCCCACCAATCCCCCATGGAACCCCATAGGCCCCCATAGAACCCCACAGGCCCCCCTAAAACCCCACAAATCCCCCACAAATCCCCCATTAAACCCCAATGGGCACCCATAGAACCCAATAGGACCCCATAGAACCCAATAGGGCCCCATAGAACCCAATAGGGCCCCATAGAACCCAATAGGGCCCCATAGAACCCAATGGGCCCCCATAGAACCCAATAGGCCCCATAGAACCCAATAGGGCCCCATAGAACCCAATAGGGCCCCATAGAACCCAATAGGGCCCCATAGAACCCAATAGGGCCCCATAGAACCCAATAGGACCCCATAGAACCCAATAGGGCCCCATAGAACCCAATAGGGCCCCATAGAACCCAATAGGGCCCATAGAACCCAATAGGACCCCATAGAACCCAATAGGACCCATAGAACCCAATAGGACCCCATAGAACCCAATGGGCCCCATAGAACCCAATAGGCCCCCATAGAACCCAATAGGACCCCATAGAACCCAATAGGGCCCCATAGAACCCAATAGGACCCCATAGAACCCAAGGACCCCATAGAACCCAATAGGCCCCATAGAACCCAATAGGGCCCCATAGAACCCAATAGGACCCATAGAACCCAATAGGACCCATAGACCCCATAGGACCCCATAGAACCCATAGGCCCCATAGACCCCATAAAACCCATAAATCCCCATAAAACCCCATGACCCATCCCCATAAACCCCAAGACCCCCTAGACCAAGGCCCCAAAAACCCCACAAATCCCCATTAAACCCCAATGGCCCCATAGAACCCAATAGACCCAATGGGCCCCCATAGAACCCAATAGGACCCAATGGGCCCCATAGAACCCAATAGGCCCCATAGAACCCAATAGGACCCCATAGACCAAAGAGGCCCATAGAACCCATAGGGCCCCATAGACCCATAGACCCATAACCCAATAGGCCCCATAGAACCCAATAGGACCCCATAGACCCCATAGACCCATAGACCCATAGGACCCCATTGAACCCATTGAACCCCATTGAACCCATAGGACCCCATAGAACCCATGAACCCATTGAACCCCATAGAACCAATGGGCCTCCATAGAACCCAATAGGACCCATAGACCCCCATAAAACCCCATAAATCCCCCAATCCAAAACCCCATCAATCCCCCATAGAACCCAATAGGCCCCCTAAAACCCCACAAATCCCCCACAAATCCCCCATTAAACCCCCCCCCCCCCCCCCCCCCAACCCCGCAGCTTCGAGACCTTCGCCACCAACGGCTTCGAGCAGCTGTGCATTAATTATGCAAACGAGAAGCTCCAGCAGCAGTTCAACGCGGTGAGGCCCCGCCCCCCTCTCCCCTCCCCCGGGCCCCGCCCCCTTCGTTTGCATACGCTCAACCCAGCGCCCCCCCCCCCCCCTCATTAGCATGTATTCAAATTGGAACAAGAGGAATACCTCCGCGAGGGCGTGGCTTGGAACCTCGTTCGTTACGTCGACAATCAAGGCTGCATCGATTTAATTGAGGGCAAATTGGGCCTCCTGGAGCTGCTGGATGAGGAGTGCAAGGTGAGGAGGCGTTAATTAGGCAAATGGGGTAATTAACGGGAATTAATTAAGGCTGGGGGGGGGGGGGGGGGGGGGATGAGGATCCCGTTGGCTCCCATTCATTTCTATGGGCTCCCATTCATTTCTATGGGCTCCCATTCATTTCTATGGGCTCCCATTCATTCCTATTGAGTCCCATTGGCTCCCATTGGCTCCCATTCATTTCTATGGGCTCCCATTCATTTCTATGGGTCCCATTCATTTCTATGGGCCCATTCATTTCTATGGGCTCCCATTCATTTCTATGGTCCCATTCATTTCTATTGAGTCCCATTGATTCCATTGATTCCCTTGAGTCCCATTGATTCCATTGGCTCCCATTCATTTCATTGACTCCCATTCATCTCTATGGAGTCCCATTCATTTCCATTGGCTCCCATTGATTTCCATTGGCTCCCATTGATTCCATTGAGTCCCCTTGATTCCATTGAGTCCCATTGATTCCATTGACTCCCATTGATTCCATTGGTTCCCACTGATTCCATTGGTTCCACTGATTCCATTGACTCCCATTGATTCCATTGACTCCCATTGATTCCATTGGCTCCCATTGATTCCATTGGCTCCCATTCATTTCTATTGGCTCCCATTCATTTCCATTGGCTCCCATTCATTTCTATTGATCCCATTCATTTCTATGGGCTCCCATTCATTTCTATGGGCTCCCATTCATTTCTATGGGCTCCCATTGATTCCATTGGCTCCCATTCATTTCTATTGGCTCCCATTCATTTCCATTGGCTCCCATTCATTTCCATTGAGTCCCATTCATTTCTATTGGCTCCCATTGGTTCCATTGGCTCCCATTGATTCCATTGGCTCCCATTGATTCTATGGTCCCATTCATTCATGGATTCCATTGCTCCCATTGATCCATTGGCTCCCATTCATTTCTATTGGCCTTCATTCCCATTCATTTCATTGGCTCCCATTCATTTCCATTGACTCCCATTCATTTCTATTGAGCTCCCATTGATTCCTATTGGCTCCCATTCATTCTATTGGCTCCCATTCATTTCTATGGCTCCCATTCATTTCTATGAGCTCCCATTCATTGATTCATTGGCTCCCATTCATTTCTATGGGCTCCCATTCATTTCTATGGAGTCCCATTCATTTCTATGGAGTCCATTGACTCCATTGATTCCATTGGCTCCCATTGATTCCATTGAGTCCCATTGATTCCATTGGCTCCCATTCATTTCCATTGGCTCCCATTCATTTCCATTGGCTCCCATTGATTCCATTGACTCCCATTCATTTCTATGGGCTCCCATTCATTTCTATGGGCTCCCATTCATTTCTATGGAGTCCCATTCATTTCATTGGTCCCATTGATCCCATTGGCTCCCATTCATTTCTATTGGCTCCCATTCATTTCTATGGAGTCCCATTCATTCCATTGGCTCCCATTCATTTCTATTGGCTCCATTCATTTCTATTGGTATTGCTCATTGGCTCCATTCATTTCTATTGGTCCCATTCATTTCTATTGGCTCCCATTCATTCTATGGTCCATTCATTTCTATGGGCTCCCATTCATTTCTATTGGTCCATTCATTGATTCCATTGGTCCCATTGATTCCATTGGCTCCCATTCATTTCCATGGGCTCCCATTCATTTCTATGGGTCCCATTCATTTCCATTGGCTCCCATTGATTCCATTGGCTCCCATTCATTCCATTGAGTCCCATTGATTCTATGGAGTCCCATATTCCATTGACTCCCATTGATTCCATTGGCTCCCATTGATTCCATTGGTTCCCATGATTCCATTGACTCCCATTGATTCCATTGACTCCCATTCATTTCATTGGCTCCCATTCATTTCATTGGCTCCCATTCATTTCTATGGGCTCCCATTCATTTCTATTGGCTCCCATTCATTTCTATTGAGTCCCATTCATTTCTATGGGCTCCCATTCATTTCTATGGGCTCCCATTCATTCCTATTGAGTCCCATTCTTCCATTGGCTCCCATTCATTCATGGCTCCCATTCATTTCTATGGGCTCCCATTCATTTCTATGGGCGCCATTCATTTCTATGGGCTCCCATTCATTTCTATGGCTCCCATTCATTTCTATTGAGTCCCATTGATTCCATTGATTCCATTGAGTCCCATTGATTCCATTGGCTCCCATTCATTTCCATTGACTCCCATTCATCTCTATGGAGTCCCATTCATTTCCATTGGCTCCCATTGATTCCATTGGCTCCCATTGATTCCATTGAGTCCCATTGATTCCATTGAGTCCCATTGATTCCATTGACTCCCATTGATTCCATTGGTTCCCACTGATTCCATTGGTTCCCACTGATTCCATTGACTCCCATTGATTCCATTGACTCCCATTGATTCCATTGGCTCCCATTGATTCCATTGAGTCCCATTGATTCCATTGTCTCCCATTCATTTCCATTGGCTCCATTCATTTCCATTGGCTCCCATTCATTTCCATTGCTCCCATTCATTTCTATGGGCTCCCATTCATTTCCATTGGCTCCCATTCATTTCTATTGAGTCCCATTCATTTCTATGGGCTCCCATTCATTTCTATGGGCTCCCATTCATTTCTATGGGCTCCCATTGATTCCATTGGCTCCCATTCATTTCTATTGGCTCCCATTCATTTCCATTGGCTCCCATTCATTTCCATTGAGTCCCATTCATTTCTATTGGCTCCCATTGGCTCCCATTGGCTCCCATTCATTTCTATGGGCTCCCATTCATTTCTATGGGCTCCCATTCATTTCTATGGAGTCCCATTCATTTCTATTGACTCCCATTGGCTCCCATTCATTTCTATTGGCTCCCATTCATTTCTATGGAGTCCCATTCATTTCCATTGGCTCCCATTCATTTCCATTGAGTCCCATTCATTTCTATTGAGTCCCATTCATTTCTATTGAGTCCCATTCATTTCTATTGGCTCCCATTCATTCCATTGGCTCCCATTCATTTCTATTGACTCCCATTGACTCCCATTGATTCCATTGGCTCCCATTCATTTCTATGGGCTCCCATTCATTTCTATGGGCTCCCATTCATTTCTATTGAGTCCCATTCATTCCTATGGAGTCCCATTCATTTCTATGGAGTCCCATTGACTCCCATTGATTCCATTGGCTCCCATTGATTCCATTGAGTCCCATTGATTCCATTGTCTCCCATTCATTTCCATTGGCTCCCATTCATTTCCATTGGCTCCCATTGATTCCATTGATTCCATTCATTTCTATGGGCTCCCATTCATTTCTATGGGCTCCCATTCATTTCTATGGGCTCCCATTCATTTCCATGGGCTCCCATTCATTTCCATGGGCTCCCATTCATTTCCATGGGCTCCCATTGATTCCATTGGCTCCCATTGATTCCATTGGCTCCCATTCATTTCTATTGGCTCCCATTCATTTCCATTGACTCCCATTGGCTTCTATTGACCTTACAGACCCCACTGACCCTACAGACCCCATACAGACCCCCACCGACCCTACAGACCCCATACAGACCCTACAAACCGCATACAGACCCTACAGATCCACTGACCCCATACAGACCCCATACAGACCCCACACAGACCCCATACAGCCCCCACTGACCCTACAGACCCTACAGACACCCTACAAACCCCATACAGCCCCCACCGACCCTACAAACCCATACAGACCCTACAGACCCATACAAACCCCATACAACCCCACCGACCCTACAGACCCATACAGCCCCCACTGACCCCATACAGCCCCCACCGACCCTACAGACCCCACACAGACCCCATACAGACCCTACAGACCCATAGAGACCCTACAAACCCCATACAGACCCCACACAGCCCCCATGACCCTACAGACCCCTACAAACCCCATACAGACCCTACAAACCCCATACAGACCCCACAAACCCATAGAGCCCCCACTGACCCTACAAACCCCATACAGACCCTACAAACCCCATAGAGACCCTACAAACCCCATACAGCCCCCACCGACCCCACAAGCCCCATACAGACCCTACAGACCCCATACAGCCCCCACTGACCCTACAGACCCCTACAAACCCCATACAGCCCCCACCGACCTACAGACCCCACACAGACCCCATACAGACCCTACAAACCCCATACAGACCCTACAAACCCACACAGACCCTACAAACCCCACAGAGACCCTACAAACCCACACAGACCCTACAAACCCCATAGAGACCCACACAGCCCCCACTGACCCTACAGACCCCATACAGCCCCACTGACCCTACAAACCCCATAGAGACTCTACAGACCCCATACAGACCCCATACAGCCCCCATGACCCTACAGACCCCACACAGACCCTACAGACCCCACAAACCCCATACAGACCCTACAGACCCCCTACAAACCCCATAGAGCCCCCACCGACCCCACAGACCCCGCCCACACCCCCTCCGCCCCACTGACCCTATAACGACCCTACAGACCCCATACAGCCCCCACTGACCCTACAAACCCATAGAGACCCCACAAACCCCATAGAGACCCCACAAACCCCATAGAGACCCACAAACCCCATAGAGACCCCACAAACCCCATACAGACCTACAGACCCCTACAAACCCCATACAGCCCCCATCGACCCTACAGACCCCATACAGACCCTACAGACCCCATACAGACCCTACAGACCCCATACAGACCCTACAAACCCCATACAGACCCTACAAACCCCATACAGACCCCACCGACCCTACAAACCCCATACAGACCCTACAGACCCCTACAAACCCCATAGAGCCCCCTACCGACCCCACAGACCCGCCACACCCCTCCGTCCACTGACCCTATAACGACCCTACAGACCCCATACAGACCCTACAGACCCCACAGACCCCATACAGCCCCCACTGACCCCATTAAATCCCATACAGCCCCCACCAACCCTACAGACCCCACACAGACCCTACAAACCCCATACAGCCCCCACTGACCCTACAAACCCCATACAGACCCCATACAGACCCCACAAACCCATACAGACCCTACAGACCCCATACAGCCCCGCCGACCCTACAAACCCATACAGACCCTACAGACCCCTACAAACCCCAGAGAGCCCCCACCGACCCCACAGACCCCATACAGCCCCCACCGACCCTACAAACCCCATACAGACCCTACAAACCCCATAGAGACCCTACAAACCCCATACAGACCCACCGACCCACAAACCCCATACAGACCCTACAGACCCCATACAGACCCTACAAACCCATAGAGCCCCCACGACCCCACAGACCCGCCACACCCCTCCGCCCCACTGACCCTATAACGACCCTACAGACCCCATACGCCCCCCACCGACCCTACAGACCCCATACAGACCCTACAGACCCCACAAACCCATCCAGACCCCACAAACCCCATACAGCCCCACTGACCCCATTAAATCCCATACCGCCCCCACTGACCCTACAAACCCCATACAGACCCTACAAAGCCCATACAGCCCCCACTGACCCTACAGACCCCACAGAGACCCTACAAACCCCATACAGCCCCACCGACCCTACAGACCCCACACAGACCCCATACAGACCCTACAGACCCCATACAGACCCTACAGACCCATAGAGACCCTACAGACCCCATAGAGACCCTACAGACCCACAGAGACCATACAGACCCATAGAGACCCCATACAGCCCCCACTGACCCACAAACCCCATCCAGACCCATACAGCCCCCACCGACCCTACAGACCCCATACAGACCCTGCAAACCCCATACAGACCCATACAGCCCACTGACCCTACAGACCCCTACAAACCCCATACAGCCCCCACCGAACCTACAGACCCCACACAGACCCCATAGAGACCCTACAGACCCCATACAGACCCTACAGACCGCACAGAGACCCTACAAACCCCATACAGCCCCACTGACCCTACAAACCCATAGAGACCCCACAAACCCATAGAGCCCCACCGACCCTACAGACCCCATACAGACCCATACAGACCTACAGACCCACAAACCCCATACAGACCCTACAGACCCCATACGGACCCTACAGACCCCCTGACCCCATACAGACCCATACAGACCCTACAGACCCACAAACCCCATACAGACCCTACAAACCCCATACGGACCCTACAGACCCACTGACCCATACAGACCCATACAGACCCTACAGACCCCACAAACCCATACAGACCCTACAGACCCCCTACAGACCCCATACAGCCCCCCACCGACCCCACAGACCCCGCCCACACACCCTCCGCCCCACTGACCCTATAACGACCCTACAGACCCCATACAGCCCCACCCATGACCCTACAGACCCACAAACCCCATACAGCCCCCACTGACCCATTAATCCTCACACAGCCCACTGACCCTACAAACCATACAGACCCTACAAAGCCATACAGCCCCCACTGACCTACAGACCCCACAGAGACCTTACAAACCCCATACAGCCCCCCACAACCCTACAGACCCATAGAGACCCTACAAACCCCATAGAGACCCTACAAACCCATACAGCCCCCACCGACCACACAAACCCCATACAGACCCTACAGACCCATACAGACCCTACAGACCCCAAACCCCATACAGACCCTACAAACCCATCCAGACCCCACAAACCCCATCCAGACCCCATACAGCCCCACTGACCCTACAAACCCCATACAGCCCCACCGACCTACAGACCCCACACAGACCCCATACAGACCTTACAGACCCCATACAGACCCTACAAAACCCATCAGACCCATACAGCCCCCACTGACCCTACAGACCCCCTACAAACCCCATACAGACCCCACGACCCCATCCAGACCCCATACAGCCCCATGACCCTACAAACCCCATACAGACCCTACAGACCCCTACAAACCCCGTAGAGCCCCCACCGACCCTACAGACCCCATACAGCCCCATGACCCTACAAACCCATAGAGACCCCACAAACCCCACACAGACCCCAAAACCCCATACAGACCCTACAGACCCCATACAGACCCTACAGACCCCACAAACCCCACACAGACCCTACAGACCCCCTACAAACCCATAGAGCCCCCACCGACCCCACAGACCCCATCCAGACCCCATACAGCCCCACTGACCCTACAAACCCATAGAGACCTACAAACCCCATACAGCCCCACCGACCCTACAAACCCCATACAGACCCTACAGACCCCCTACAAACCCATAGAGCCCCCACCGACCCCACAGGACCCACAGGACCCATATCCCCATCGCCCCCACAGAACCCATAGAAATCCCATAGGGACCCATAGAGACCCCATAGACCCAAGGACCCCATAGGACCCATATCCATACAACCCCCACAGAGACCCATAGAAATCCCATAGGACCCCATAGAGACCCCATAGACCCACAGGGACCCCATAATCCCCCTATCCCCCATCAGAGACCCCTAGAAATCCCATAGGGACCCGTAGAGACCCCATAGACCCCATAGGGACCCCATAATCCCCATTCCGCACCCCCCACAGAGACCCATAGAATCCCATTAGGGACCCCGTAGAGACCCCATAGGACCCACAGACCCATATCCCCATCCCGACCCCACAGAGACCCATAGAAATCCCATAGGACCCGAGAGACCCCATAGGACCCCACAGGGTCCATAATCCCCCATACCCCCCACAGAACCCATAGAAATCCCATAGGACCCCGTAGGGACCCATAGAACCCCATAGGGACCCCATAACCCCCAGTACTCCCCACAGAGACCCATAGAAATCCCATAGGGACCCCGTAAGACCCATAGGACCCCACGGGACCCCAACCCATACAGGACCCCAGAGACCCTAGATCCCATGGGACCCCAGAGACCCATAGAACCCATAGGGACCCCATAGAACCCGTAGATCCCATTGGGACCCCAAGAGACCCTAACCCATGGGACCCCGTAGAACCCATAGGACCCCACAGACCCTAGACCCCTTCCCCCATACCCACCCCACAGAGACCCATAGAAATCCCATAGGGACCCCGTAGAGACCCATATGGGACCCCATAGAGACCCCATAGACCCCACAGGACCCCATATCCCCCATACCCCACTACAGAGACCCATAGAAATCCCATAGGGCCCCATAGAGACCACATGGGACCCATAAGGACCCATAGAGACCCCACAGGGACCCATAGAGACTCATAGGACCCCACAGAGACCAATAGAGACCCCATAGGACCCCACAGAGTCCCCATATCCCCCATACGCCCCCACAGAGACCCATAGAAATCCCATAGGGACCCCATAGAGACCCCATAGGACCCACAGCGTCCCCATATCCCCCATCCCCCCCACAGAGACCCATAGAAATCCCATAGGGACCCCGTAGAGACCCCATAGGACCCCACAGGGTCCCCATATCCCCCATCCCCCCCACAGAGACCCATAGAAATCCCATAGGGACCCCGTAGAGACCAATAGGGACCCCGTAGAGACCCCATAGGACCCCACAGGGTCCCCATATCCCCCATACCCCCCCACAGAGACCCATAGAAATCCCATAGGGACCCCGTAGAGACCCCATAGGACCCCACAGTGTCCCCATATCCCCCCCCGTCCCCCCACCCCCATTTGGGATCCCGTGCTCACAATGAAGCTGGCTGCGCTGATCCCGGCGTTGCTGAGCTCCAAATGGAAGTGATGCTGAGCTGACCCCAATTATGGCCCCAAAAAGACCCCACATGACCTCCAAATAGACCCCAAATAGACCCCAAATCATGGCCCCAATGACCCCCTAATAGACCCCAAATAGACCCCAAATGATGATCCCAGAGAGACCCCAAATCGTGACCCCAAAATGGCCCCAAATAGAACCCAAATCGTGGCCCCGATTTTGGGCCCCAAATGATCCCAAATCATGACCCCAAATGACCCCAAATAGACCCCAAATCATGACCCCAAAATGGCCCCAAAGACCCCAAATCATGATCCCAAAATAGCCCCAAATAGAACCCAAATCAGGCCCCGATTTTGGGCCCAAAAAGATCCCAAATAATGACCCCATATGACCCCAAGTGACCCCACATGATGACCCCATATGGATGACCCCAAAACACCCCCATATGACCCCAAATGACCCCAAATGACCCCAAGTAATGACCTCAAATGACCCCAGGTGACCCCACATGATGACCCCATGCCCCCGTATGCCCCCAGTATGACCCTAAATGACTCCAAAATGATGACCCCATGACCCCACATGATGACCCCAAACACCCCCATATGACCCCATACGACCCCAGGTGACCCCACAGGATGACCCCATACGGATGACCCCAAACACCCCCATATGACCCCAAATGACCCCAGGTGACCCCACATGATGACCCCAGGTGACCCCACATGATGATCCCATACCCCCATATGACCCCATATGACCCTAAATGACCCCAAAATGATGACTCCCAGGTGACTCCACATGATGACCCCATACGGATGACCCCATATGACCCCAAGTAATGACCCCAAATGACCACAGGTGACCCCAAAATGATGACCCCATACGGATGACCCCAAACACCCCCATATGACCCCATATGACCCCATATGACCCCAGGTGACCCCACATGATGACCCCATACCCCCACATGCCCCCATATGACCCCAGGTGACCCCACATGATGACCCCAGGTGACCCCACATGATGACCCCAAATAACCCCAGGTGACCCCACATGATGACCCCAGGTGACCCCATATGACCCCAAGTAATGACCCCAAATGACCCCAGGTGACCCCACATGATGACCCCATACGGATGACCCCAAACACCCCCATATGACCCCATATGCCCCCATATGACCCCAGGTGACCCCACATTATGACCCCAGGTGACCCCATATGACCCCAAGTAATGACCCCAAATGACCCCAGGTGACCCCACATGATGACCCCATATGGATGACCCCAAACACCCCCATATGACCCCAGGTGACCCCACATGATGACCCCAGGTGACCCCACACGATGACCCCAGGTGACCTCACACGATGACCCCATGTGACCCCACACAATGACCCCAGGTGACCCCACATGATGACCCCATATGGATGACCCCAAACACCCCCATATGACCCCATATGCCCCCATATGACCCCAGGTGACCCCACACGACCCCAGGTGACCCCACACGATGACCCCAGGTAACCCCACATGATGACCCCAGGTGACCCCACACGATGACCCCAGGTGACCCCATATGACCCCAAGTAATGACCCCAAATGACCCCAGGTGACCCCACATGATGACCCCATATGGATGACCCCAAACACCCCCATATGACCCCAGCTGACCCCACTCGATGACCCCAGGTGACCCCACATGATGACCCCATACCCCCTATGACCCCATATGACCCCAGCTGACCGCACACGATGACCCCAGGTGACCCCACACGATGACCCCATGTGACCCCACAGGATGACCCCAATGACCCCAAACACCCCCATATGCCCCCATATGACCCCAGGTGACCCCACACGATGACCCCAGGTGACCCCACATGATGACCCCAGGTGACCCCACAGGATGACCCCAGGTGACCCCACATGATGACCCCATATGGATGACCCCAAACACCCCCATATGCCCCCATATGCCCCCATATGACCCCAGGTGACCCCATGACCCCATACCCCATATGCCCCCACACGATGACCCCAGGTGACCCCACACGATGACCCCAGGTGACCCCACAGGATGACCCCAGGTGACCCCACATGATGACCCCATACCCCCATATGCCCCCACAAGATGACCCCAGGTGACCCCACATGATGACCCCAGGTGACCTCACACGATGACCCCCGGTGACCCCACATGATGACCCTAGGTGACCTCACACGATGACCCCCGGTGACCCCACATGATGACCCCAGGTGACCCCACATGATGACCCCAGGTGACCCCACATGATGACCCCATACCCCCATATGACCCCATATGCCCCCAGGTGACCCCACACGATGACCCCAGGTGACCCCACATGATGACCCCAGGTGACCCCACAGGATGACCCCAGTGACCCCACATGATGACCCCATAGGATGACCCCAAACACCCCCATATGACCCCATATGCCCCCATATGACCCCAGGAGACCCCACACGACCCCAGGTGACCCCACATGATGCCCCCGGTGACCCCACACGATGACCCCAGGTGACCTCACAGGATGACCCCAGGTGACCCCACACGGTGACCCCAGGTGACCCCACACGATGACCCCAGGTGACCCCACATGATGACCCCATACCCCCATATGCCCCCATATGACCCCAGGTGACCCCTGATGACCCCAGGTGACCCCACACGATGACCCCAGGTGACCCCTAATACACGATGACCCCAGCTGACCCCACATGATGACCCCAGGTGACCCCACATGATGACCCCATAGGATGACCCCAAACACCCCCATATGACCCCATATACCCCCATATGACCCCAGGAGACCCCACACGACCCCAGGTGACCTCACAGGATGACCCCAGGTGACCCCACATGGTGACCCCAGGTGACCCCACATGATGACCCCATACCGCCATATGACCCCATATGACCCCAGGTGACCCCACACGATGACCCCAGGTGACCCCACATGATGACCCTAGGTGACCCCACACGATGACCCCAGGTGACCCCACACGGTGACCCCAGGTGACCCCACATGATGACCCCATACCCCCATATGACCCCATATGACCACAGGTGACCCCACATGATGACCCCAGGTGACCCCATATGACCCCAAGTAATGACCCCAAATGACCCCAGGTGACCCCACACGGTGACCCCAGGTGACCCCACATGGTGACCCCATACCCCCATATAACCCCATATGACCCCAGGTGACCCCACACGATGACCCCAGGTGACCCCACATGATGACCCCACATGATGACCCCAGGTGACCCCATATGACCCCAAGTAATGACCCCAAATGACCCCAGGTGACCCCACATGATGACCCCATGAGGATGACCCCAAACACCCCCATATGCCCCCATATGCCCCCCTATGACCCCAGGTGACCCCACATGATGACCCCATATGGATGACCCCAAACACCCCCATATGCCCCCATATGCTCCCATATGACCCCAGGTGACCCCACACGATGACCCCAGGTGACCCCACACGATGACCCCAGGTGACCCCACATGATGACCCCATACCCCCATATGACCCCATATGACCACAGGTGACCCCACATGGTGACCCCACATGATGACCCCAGGTGACCCCATATGACCCCAAGTAATGACCCCAAATGACCCCAGGTGACCCCACATGATGACCCCATACGGATGACCCCAAACACCCCCATATGACCCCCGGTGACCCCACATGATGCCCCCCCCCGTGCCCCCACCTCAATGGCGTAGATGCGGTCCTGCAGTTCCCTGAAGAGCCCCCGCAGGTGCTGGAAGCTGCTGAGCACGGTGACAAAATGGCGGCTGGGCTGGGAGGCCAACAGCTCCAGTTGGGCCCGGCTGTGGGAGCTCTGGAAGTTGTGACCCACCTGGGGAGGGGAGGGGGAGATATGGGGGGGGGGGGGTCACTATGGGGTGGGGGTCGGGTGGGGGTGGGTCTCTATGGGGGGAGTCTCTATGGGGTCTCTATGGGGGGGTGGGTCTCTATGGGAGGGTCTCCTTGGGGGGTGGTCTCTATGGGGGGGCTCTATGGGGGGGGTTCTATGGGGGTCTCTATGGGGGGGTCTCTATGGGGGTCTCTATGGGGGTCTCTATGGGGGGGCTCTATGGGGGGTCTCTATGGGGGGGTCTCTATGGGGGGGCTCTATGGGGTGGTGGTCTCTATGGGAGTGTGGTCTCTATGTTGGGGTCTCTATGTTGGGGTCTCTATGGGGGGTCTCTATGGGGGGGTCTCTATGGGGGGTCTCTATGTTGGGGTCTCTATGTTGGGGTCTCTATGGGGGTCTCTATGGGGGGTCTCTATGTTGGGTCTCTATGTTGGGGTCTCTATGGGGGTCTCTATGGGGGTCTCTATGGGGGGTCTCTATGTTGGGGTCTCTATGTTGGGGTCTCTATGGGGGTCTCTATGGGGGGTCTCTATGTTGGGGTCTCTATGGGGGGTCTCTATGGGGGGTCTCTATGTTGGGGTCTCTATGGGGGGTCTCTATGGGGGGGTCTCTATGGGGGTCTCTTTGGGTCTAGTTGGCTCTATGGGGTCTTATGGGGTCTCTATGGGTGGGTCTCTATGGGGTCTTAGGTTGGGGTCTTGGGTCTAGGGGGTCTGTGGGGTCTCTATGGGGTTCTTATGGGGTCTCTATGGGGTCTTGGTCTCTATGGGGTCTCTATTGTTTTTTGGTCTCTATGGTTTCTATGGGTCTCTTGGGGTCTATGGGCTTATGGGGTCTCTTGTTGGGGTCTATGGGTTTGGGTCCTATGGGTCTTATGGGGTCTTGTGGTCTCTATGGGTCTTGTGGGGTCTATGGGTCTCTAGGGGTCTCTATGGGGTCTTATGGGGTCTTTGGGGTCTCTATGGGTCTTATGGGGTCTCTATGGGGTCTCTATGGGGTTTTGGGTCTCTATATGGGTCTCTATGGGTCTCTATGGGGGTCTCTATGGGTTGTGGGGTCTCTGTGGGTCTTAGGGTCTTTTGGTCTCTATGGTGGGGTCTATGGGGTTTTGGGGTCCTATGGGTCTTTGGGGTTGGTGCTTGTTTTGGGGTCTTGGGGTCTCTATGGGCCTGGGCTCTTGGGTTTGGGTCTATGGTCTCTATGGGTGGGTCTCTATGGGGTTTTTGGGCTCTATGGGTCCTATGGGTGGTCTCTATGGGTTGGGTCTTAGGGTCTTATGGGTTCTAGGGTCCTATGGGTGGTCCTATGGGTCTCTATGGGTCCTGTGGGTCTCTATGGGTTTTGGGGTCTCTATGGTCTCTATGGGTTATGGGTCTATGGGGTTCTATGGGTCTCATGGGGTGGTCTCTAGGGTTGGGTTTATGGGTCTATGGGGTCCTGGGGCTCTATGGGTTTTTGGGTCCTATGGGTCTCTATGGGGTTGGTTCTTGGATTGGCCTATGGGTCTCTATGGGGTCTGTTGCTCTATGGGGTTTTGGGGTCTCTATGGGTCTTATGGGGTCCTGGGTTGGGTTTTGGTCCTATGGCTCTTGGTGGGCTCTATGGGTTTGGTATGGTCTTGGGTCTTGGGTTCTATGGGGTTGGCTATGGGGTCTCTATGGGCTTTTTGGGGTTGGGATGGCTCTATGGGTTCGGGCTCTAGGGGTTCATGGGTCTCTATGGGTCTTGGCCTATGGGTTGGGGTCTTGGTCTTAGGGTCTTTCTATGGGTCTGGGGTCTGGGCTGGTTTGGGTTATGGTCTCTGGGGTTATGTTGGGGTTGGTTTAGGTCTGGGGCTTGGGTTTTTGGGTCCTATGGGGTCTCTATGGCTTGGTCTGGGGTCCTATGGGCTGGGTCTTGGGTCATGGGGGGTTCTTCTTGGGGTTCTATGGGGTTTGGGTCTGGGGTCTTTGGGGTTTTGGTTATGGGGTCCTATGGTCTTTGGGGGTCTCTATGGGTCTGGTGGGTCTTTGGGGGTCCTAGGGTCTCTATGGGTGGGGTCTCTATGGGGTTTTGGGGTCCTTGGGGGTCTCTATGGGTCTCTATGGGGTTCTTGGGGGTCCTATGGTCTCTATGGGGTGTGGTCTCTATGGGGGGTCCTAGGGTCTCTATGGGGGGTCTCTATGGGGGGGTCTCTATGGGTCTCTATGGGGGGTCTTATGGGGTTGGTTTATGTTGGGGTCTTATGGGGGGGTCCCTATGGGTCTATGGTTGGGTCTCTATGGGTTTGGGGTTGGTCTTATGGGTCTGTGGGTCTCTATGGGGGTTCTATGGTCTCTATGGGGTCTTAGGTTGGGTCCGTGGGGTCTCTATGGGGTCCTTTGGGGTCTCTATGGGTGTGGGGTCTCTATGGTGGGTCCCTATGGGTCTTTGGGGTGGTGGTCTCTATGGGTGGTCCTTGGGTCTCTATGGGGTCCTGTGGGCTCTATGGGGTTTTGGGTCCCCTATAGGGTCTCTATGGGGTGCTGTGTGTCTCTATGGGTTTTGGGTCCCTATAGGGTCTCTATGGGGTCCTGTGGGTCTCTATGGGGTTTTGGGGTCCCTATAGGGTCTCTATGGTGCTGGGTCTCTATGGGTGGGTCCCTATGGGTCTCTATGGGGTCTTGGGCTTTGGGTTTGGGTCCCTATGGTCTTTGGGTCTTTGTTGGGTTCGGTCCCTATAGGTCTTGGGTCCTGTGGGTCTCTATGGGTTTTGGGGGTCTCTATAGGGTCTTTGGGTCTGTGGTCATGGGGTTGGGTCCTATGGGTCTTTGGGGTCCTGTGGTCTCTATGGTCGGTTTAGGGTCTTATGGGGTTGGTCTCTATGGGGTTTTGGGTCTCTATGGGGTTATGGGTTGGGCGGGTTTTGGGGTCCTGGGTCTCTATGGGGTCATGTGGTGGGTTTTGGGTCCATGGGCTTATGTGTGGTCTCTATGGGGTTTTGGTCCTATGGGTTGGGGTTGTGTGTCTATGGGTTGGTCCCTATAGGTCTTATGGGGTCTTGGTCTCTATGGGGTTGGGTCCTATAGGGTCTCTATGGGGTGCTGTGTGTCTCTATGGGGTTTTGGGTCCTATAGGGTCTCTATGGGGTCCTTTCTCTATGGGGGTGGTGGCCCTGGGTCTCTATGGGTCTGTGGGACTCTATGGGGTTTTTGGGTCCCCTATAGGGTCTCTATGGGGTGCTGTGTGTCCCTATGGGGTTTGGGGTCTCTATGGGTCTGTGGGGTGGGTCTCTATGGGTGGGTCCTATAGGTCTTATGGTTGGTGTGTATGGTTGGTGGGTCTCATGGGGTCTGTGGGTCTCTATGGGGTTGGGGTCCCTATAGGTCTCTATGGGTGCGTGGTCTCTATGGGTTTGGGTCCTATAGGTCTATGGGGTGCGTTTCTCTTGGTTTTGGGTCTCTATGGGGGTCTGTGTTCTCTTATGGGTTTGGGTCCCTATAGGGTCTCTATGGGTCTTGTGTCTCTATGGGGTTGGGTCCTGGGTCTCTATGGGGTGTGTGTGTCTCTATGGGGTTTGGTCCCTATAGGGTTCTATGGGGTCCTGTGGTCTCTATGGGGTTGGGTCTTATGGTCTCTATGGGGTCTGTGTGTTCTATGGGGGGTCCTATGTGCTCTATGGGGTTGGGGTCTCTATGGTTGGGGGTCCCTATAGGTTATGGGGTTGGGTCTCTATGGGGTTGGGTCCTATGGGTCTCTATGGGGTCCTTGTGGTCTCTATGGGTTGGGGTCCTATAGGGTCTCTATGGGGCGTGGTCTCTATGGGTTTGGGGTCCCTTAGGGTCTCTATGGGTCGGGGTCTCTATGGGGTTTTGGGGTCTCTATGGGGTCTCTATGGGTCTGGGTCTCTATGGGTTTTGGGTCTCTATGGTCTCTATGGGTTTTTTCTCTATGTTGGGTGGGGGTCTCTATGGGGCTTTGCTCTCTATGGGGGCTGGGGTCTCTATGGTTTGGGGTCTCTATAGGGTCTCTATGGGGTGGTGGTCTCTATGGGGTTCGGGTCTGTGGGTCTCTATGGGCTGGGCTTAGGTTGGGTCTATGGCTCTGGTCTGTGTTCTTGGGGTTTTGGGGTCTCTATGGGGTCTCTTTGGGGCTGGTCTCTATGGGGTGTGGGGTCCTTATAGGGTCTCTATGGTTGGGGTCTCTATGGGTTGGGTCTCTATGGGTCTTATGTTGGGGCTCTATGGTTGGGTCTTCTCTATGGGGGTCTTGTGTCCTGGGGTTCTAGTGTCTGGGTCTCTATGGGGGGGTCTCTATGGGGTTTGGGGTCTCTATGGGTTGGGGTTCTCTATGGGTGGGGTCCTCTATGGGTCTCTATGGGGTCTTGGGGTCTCTATGGGGTTGGGTCTCTATGGGTCTGGGGGCCTGGTCTCTATGGGGTGGGTTGGGGTCTCTATGGGGTCGGGTCTCTATGGGGGGTCCTCTATGGGTCTATGGGGTTGGGGTCTCTATGGGGGTCTCTATGTTGGGGTCTCTATGGGGGTCTCTATGGGGTTGTGGGTCTCTATGGGGCGGTCTCTATGTTGGGGTCTCTATGGGGGTCTTGGGGGGTCTCTATGGGGGTTGGGGTAGGGGGTCTATGTGGGGTCTCTAGGGGTGGGGTTGGGGTCTCTATGGGGGGTCTCTATGGGGGGTCTCTATGGGGGGGTCTCTATGGGGGGGTCTCTATGGGGTGGGTCTCTATGGGGGTCTCTATGGGGGGTCTCTATGGGGGGTCTATGGGGGGTCTCTGGTGGGGGGGGTCTCTGTGGGGTTGGTGGTCTCTAGGGGCCATGGGCGGTCTCTATGGGGGGGTCTCTATGGGGGTCTCTATGGGGGTCTCTAGGTCTAGGGGGGTCTCTATGGGGGTCTCTATGGGTGGGTCTCTATGGGGGGTCTCTATGGGGGGTCCGGGTATGGGGCTGGGTACCCGATGACGTAGCGCACGATGCCCCGTTCCTCGGCCAACCGCACGTGGCCGCTGTCGCTGTCGGTGGCGTCGCCGTCGGTGATGATGATGAGAACCCGGCGGGCGCCGGGCCGGGAGCCGTTCTCTGATGTGAAGATCTTCTCCCTGCGGGGGGGGGGGGGGGGATGACATAGGGACAATGGGGACGTTGGGGGGGGGGGGGTTGGGGTCCCAGGGGTGGGCGTGGGGACGTTGGGGTGGGTGGGGGGACAATGGGGGTGGGGGTCAAAGGGACATTGGGGACATTGGGGTGGGTGGGGGGACATTGGGGGTGGGGGTCAAGGGGACATTGGGGACATTGGGGTGGGTGGGGACATTGGGGTGGGTGGGGGGACATTGGGGGTGAGGAGGGGGTCATGGGGACATTGGGGACATTGGGATGGGTGTGGGGACAATGGGGGTGGGGTCATGGGGACACTGGGGACATTGGGGTGGGTGGGGGGACAATGGGGGTGGGGAGGGGGTCGTGGGACATTGGGGACATTGGGGTGGGTGTGGGGACGTTGGGGTGGGTGGGGGGACAATGGGGGTGGGGTCATGGGGACATTGGGGACATTGGGGTGGGTTGGGGGCTTTGGGGTTACGGGGGTGGGTGGGGGGACAATGGGGGTGGGGAGGGGGTCGTGGGGACATTGCGGGCACAGGGGTGGGTGGGGGGACGTTGGGGTGGGTGGGGGGACAATGGGGGTGGGGGTCAAGGGGACATTGGGGTGAGTTGGGGGCTTTGGGGGTGGGGAGGGGGGCATTGGGGACATTGGGGTGTGCGTGGGGACATTGGGGTGGGGGGGGGACAATGGGGGTGGGGGTCAAGGGGACATTGGGGACATTGGGGTGGGTTGGGGGCTTTGGGGTTACAGGGGTGGGTGGGGGGACAATGGGGGTGGGGAGGGGGTCGTGGGGACATTGGGGATGGGGTCACGGGGACCATGGGGACATTGGGGTGGTTGAGGGGTCGTGGGGACATTGCGGGCACAGGGGTGGGTGGGGGGACAATGGGGGTGGGGGTCAAGGAGACATTGGGGACGTTGGGGTGGGTGTGGGGACAATGGGGGGGGGGTCAAGGGGACATTGGGGACGTTGGGGTGGGTGTGGGGACGTTGGGGTGGGGGTCAAGGGGACATTGGGGGCACTGGGGTGGGTGTGGGGACATTGGAATTGGAGGGGGGACAATGGGGGTGGGGGTCAAGGGGACATTGGGGACATTGGGGTGGGTGGGGGGACATTGGGGGTGGGGAGGGGGTCGTGGGGACATTGGGGACATTGGGGTGTGCGTGGGGACGTTGGGGTGGGTGGGGGGACAATGGGGGTGGGGGTCAAGGGGACACTGGGGACATTGGGGTGGGTTGGGGGCTTTGGGGTGGGGAGGGGGGCATTGGGGACGTTGGGTCGGATGGGGGGACATTGGGGGTGGGGAGGGGGTTGTGGGGATATTGGGGACATTGGGGTGTGGGTGGGGACATTGGGGTGGGTGGGGGGACAGTGGGGGTGGGGTCATGGAGACATTGGGGTGGGTTTGGGGCTTTGGGGGTGGGAGGGGGTCGTGGTGACATTGGGGTGGGTAGGGGGCTTTGGGGTTACGGGGGTGGGTGGGGGGACAATGGGGGTGGGGAGGGGGTCGTGGGGACTTTGGGGCACAGGGGTGGGCGTGGGGACTTTGGGGTGGGTGGGAGGGGGTCGTGGGGACACTGGGGACGTTGGGGTGGGAGGGGGGACATCGAAAGCGCCTACAGTGCGACACGGGGAGGCACGTGGTCACGTGACTGACAGGCGGTCACGTGACACGAAGGCACATGATGCGGCGCAGGGAGACGCAGCGTGACTGCGGGGGAGACGGGCGGTCACGTGACAGGAAGTCACATACGGGCGGTCACGTGGTAGGCAGGCAGTCGCGTGACACAAAGTCACTGGCAGGCGGCCACATGAAAAAACAGGCGGTCACGTGACAGGAAGTCACCTGACAGGTGGTCACGCGGCAGACAAAAGGCGGTCACGTGACAGACAGGCGGTCACATGGCACCAAGTCACAGGCAGGCGGTCACACGAACGGAAATCACAGGCAGTCACGTGAAAAACAGGTGGTCACGGGACAGACAGGCGGATGGTCATGTGACAGGAAGTCAGAGACAGGCGGGCGGTCATGTGGCAGGAAGTCAGAGACAGGCGGTCGCGTGGCACGAGGTCGCAGGCGGGCGGTCACGTGACAGAGCGCCAGGAGAGACACAGCGAGCGCGGGGGGGGACGGGGGGAGGTGGGCGGTCACGTGACGGGAAGTCAGAGGCGGGCGATCACGTGGCAGGCAGGCAGTCGCGTGACACAAGTCACTGGCAGGCGGCCACATGAAAAACAGGCGGTCACGTGACAGGAAGTCACCTGACAGGTGGTAATGCGACAGACAAAAGGCGGTCACGTGACAGGCAGACGGTCACATGACACCAAGTCACAGGCAGGCGGTCACACGAACGGAAATCACAGGCAGTCACGTGAAAAACAGGTGGTCACGGGACAGACAGGCGGATGGTCATGTGACAGGAAGTCAGAGACAGGCGGGCGGTCACGTAACAGGAAGTCAGAGGCGGTCGCGCGGCACAAAATCGCAGCCGGGCGGTCACGTGACAGGAAGTCACTGACAGGCGGTCGCGTGGCACGAGGTCGCAGGCGGGCGGTCACGTGACAGAGCGCCAGGAGAGACACGGCGAGCGCGGGGGGGGGGGATGGCCGAGGCGGGCGGGTCACGTGACGGGAAGTCAAAGGCGGGCGATCACGTGGCAGGCAGGCAGTTGCGTGACACAAAGTCATTGGCAGGCGGCCACATGAAAAACAGGCGGTCACGTGACAGGAAGTCACCTGACAGGTGGTCATACGACAGACAAAAGGCGGTCACGTGACAGACAGGCGGTCACACGGCACCAAGTCACAGACAGGCGGGCGGTCACGTAACAGGAAGTCAGAGGCGGTCGCGCGGCACAAAATCGCAGCCGGGCGGTCACGTGACAGGAAGTCAGAGACAGGCGGTCGCGTGGCACGAGGTCGCAGGCGGGCGGTCATGTGACAAAGCGCCAGGAGAGACACGGCGAGCGCGGGGGGGGAGGGGGGGCCCGAGGCGGGCGGTCACGTGACGGGAAGTCAGAGGCGGGCGATCACGTGGCAGGCAGGCAGTCGCGTGACACAAAGTCACTGGCAGGCGGCCACATGAAAAACAGGCGGGTCACGTGACAGGAAGTCACCTGACAGGTGGTCACGCGACAGACAAAAGGCGGTCACGTGACAGACAGGCGGTCACACGGCACCAAGTCACAGACAGGCGGGCGGTCACGTGACAGGAAGTCAGAGACAGGCGGTCGCGTGGCACGAAGTCGCAGCCGGGCGGTCACGTGACAGGAAGTCAGAGACAGGCGGTCGCGTGGCACGAGGTCGCAGGCGGGCGGTCACGTGACAGGGCGCCAGGAGAGACACAGCGAGCGCGGGAGGGGGGGCCCGAGGCGGGCGGTCACGTGACAGGAAGTCACATACGGGCGGTCACGTGGCAGGCAGGCAGTCGCGTGACACAAAGTCACTGGCAGGCGGCCACATGAAAAACAGGCGGTCACGTGACAGGAAGTCACCTGACAGGTGGTAACGCGACAGACAAAAGGCGGTCACGTGACAGACAGGCGGTCACATGACACCAAGTCACAGGCAGGCGGTCACACGAACGGAAATCACAGGCAGTCAGGTGAAAAACAGGTGGTCACGTGACAGACAGGCGGATGGTCATGTGACAGGAAGTCAGAGACAGGCGGGCGGTCATGTGGCAGGAAGTCAGAGACAGACGGTCGCGGGGCACGAGGTCGCAGGCGGCGGTCACGTGACAGGGCGCCAGGAGAGACACAGCGAGCGCGGGAGGGGGGGCCCGAGGCGGGCGGTCACGTGACAGGAAGTCACATACGGGCGGTCACGTGGCAGGCAGGCAGTCGCGTGACACAAAGTCACTGGCAGGCGGCCACATGAAAAACAGGCGGTCACGTGACAGGAAGTCAGAGACAGGCGGTCGCGCGGCACGAGGTCGCAGGCGGGCGGTCACGTGACAGGGCGCCAGGAGAGACACGGCGAGCGCGGAGGGGAGGGGGGGGGGAGGGGAGGGCCGAGGCGGGCGGTCACGTGACGGGAAGTCAGAGGCGGGGCGGTCAGGTGACCACGTCGGGGGGGGGGGTTGGGCGGTCACGTGAGGCGGTCAGGTGACACGCACGCGACGTATCGGATGGCGGTGAAGGTGTCGGTGAAGCCGCCCTGCTGCCGGACGTGGCGCAGCAGCTCCCGGGGCTGCGGCCGCTCCGAGTAATCGAGCAGTGAGAAAATGGGCTCCGGGAAGTTGGAGAACTGGACGGCGGCGAACTGACGGACAGACGGACGTCCCGTGCTGACACCCACACGGACCCCGTACGGATCCCGTGTTGCCCCATAGGGACCCACAGGGACCCCGCAGAGACACATAGGGACCCAGAGGGACCCCAGAGGGATCCCATAGGAACCCATAGGGACCCCATAGAGACCCATGGGGACCACATAGAGACCCATAGGAACCCATAGAGACCCCATAGAGCCCCATAGGGACCCATAGAGACCCCATAGAGACCCATAGACACCCATAGGGACCCATAAGGACCCCATAGGGACCCATAGGGACCCCATAGAGACCCATGGGGACCCCATAGAGACCCATAGGAACCCATAGGGACCCCATAGAGATCCATAGGGACCCCATAGAGACCCATAGAGACCCATAGGGACCCCATAGAGACCCATGGGGACCCCATAGAGACCCACAGAGACCCATAGAGACCCATAGGAACCCATAGGGACCCCATAGTGACCCATGGGGACCCCATAGAGACCCATAGGAACCCATAGGGACCCATAGAGACCCATAGAGACCCATAGAGACCCATAGGGACCCATAGGGACCCCATAGAGACCCATAGGGACCCCATAGAGACCCATGGGGACCCCATAGGAACCCATAGGGACCCCATAGAGAGCCATGGGGACCCATAGAGACCCGTAGGAACCCATAGGGACCCCATAGAGAGCCATAGAGACCAATAGGGACCCCATAGACACCCATAGGGACCCATAAGGACCCCATAGACACCCATAGGGACCCCATAGAGACCCATAGAACCCCATAGGGACCCCATAGAGACCCGTAGGGACCCGCAGAGACACATAGGGACCCGACCCATAGGGACCATAGGACCCATAGGGACCCATAGAGACCCATAGGAGGACCATAGGGACCCATAGAGACCCATAGAGACCAGGTCCATAGAGACCCATAGAGCCCATAGGGACCCATAGAGACCATAGACCCCATAGGGACCCCATAGAGCCCCATAGAGCCCATAGAGCCCCATAGGACATAGGACCCATAGAGACCATAGAGACCCCATAGAGACCCATAGAGCCCACAGGACAGAGACCCATAGAGACCCATAGAGACCCATAGAGACCCATAGAGACCCATAGAGACCATAGAGACCCATAGAAGAGCCCATAGAGACCCATAGGGATCCATAGAGACCCATAGAGACCCACATAGGACCCATAGAGACCCATAGAGACCATAGAGACCCATAGAGACCCCATAGAGCCCCATAGAGACCCATAGAGACCCATAGAGACCCATAAATGAACCCATAGGGACCCATAGAGACCCATAGAGACCATAGGGACCCATAGAGCCCATAGAGACCCATAAGAGACCCATAGAGCCCCATAGAGACCCATAGAGACCCATAGAGACCCATAGAGCCCATAGAGACCATAGAGACCCATAGGGACCCCATAGAGACCCATAGAGACCCATAGAGACCCATAGAGACCCCATAGGACCCCATAGAGCCCCATAGAGACCCATAGGACCCCATAGAGACCCCATAGAGACCCCATAGGACCCATAGAGACCCATAGAGACCCATAGAGACCCATAGAGACCCATAGAGCCATAGAGCCCATAGAGACCATAGAGACCCATAGAGACCTCATAGAGACCCATAGAGACCCCATAGAGACCCATAGAGGCCCATAGAGACCCATAGAGACCCATAGAGACCCCATAGAGACCCATAGAGACCCATAGAGACCCCATAGAGACCCATAGAGACCCATAGAGGCCCATAGAGACCCATAGAGACCATAGAACCCATAGGACCCATAGAGACCCATAGAGACCCCATAGGGACCCATAGAGACCCATAGAGACCCATAGAGACCCATAGAGCCCATAGAGACCCATAGAGACCCATAGGACCCCATAGAGACCCATAGGGATCCATAGAGACCCATAGGGACCCACAGAGACCCATAGAGACCCATAGAGACGCATAGGAACCCCATAGAGACCCATAGAGACCCCATAGAGACCCATAGAGACCCATAGGGACCCATAGAGACCCATAGGACCATAGAGACCCATAGAGACCCATAGAGACCCATAGAGACCCATAGAGCCCCATAGAGACCCATAGGGACCCATAGAGACCCATAGAGACCCCATAGAGCCCCATGGAGACCCATAGAGACCCATAGAGCCCCATAGAGACCCATAGAGACCATAGAACCCCTAGAGACCCATAGAGACCCCATAGAGACCCATAGGGACCCATAGAGACCCATAGAAACCCCTAGAGACCCAACAGAGTCCCATAGAGACCCATAGGGACCCATAGAGACCCTAGGACCCATAGAGACCCCATAGAGACCCATAGAGACCCATAGAGACCCATAGAGACCCATAGAGACCCCATAGAGACCCATAGGGACCCATAGGACCCATAGAGACCCCATAGACCAGAACCCATAGGACCCCATAGAGACCCATAGAGCCCCATAGAGACCCCATAGGGACCCCGGCTTGGGGGGCAGCCCCACACCCCCGCTCTCACCCTGATATCCGGCCTCCAAGACCCGCAGTGGCCGCAGTTCGGGGTCCAGCACGGCGCAGACCCCCCCAACGTGGACGTTGTGGTTGCACTCCCACCTCAGCCCGGGGCCGCAAGCCTGGGGTGTGGGGCGGGGCTCAGGGCTGCCCCATAGCCGCCCCATAGACACCCCATAGCCGCCCCATAGACACCCCATAGAGACCCCGTAGAGACCCCATAGAGACCCCATACAGACCCCATACAGACCCCATAGCCCCCCATACGGACCCCATAGAGACCCCATAGAGACCCCATAGAGACCCCATAGAGACCCCATAGAGACCCCATAGAGACCCATAGGGACCCCATAGAGACCCCATAGAGACCCCATAGAGACCCCATAGAGACCCATAGAGACCCCATAGAGACCCCATAGAGACCCCGTAGAGACCCCATAGAGACCCCATAGCTGCCCCATAGACATTCCATAGCCGCCCCATACACACCCCATGGCTGCCCCATACAGACCCCATAGCCGCCCCATAGACACCCCATAGAGACCCCATAGACACCCCATAGAGACCCCATAGACACCCCATAGAGACCCCATAGAGACCCCATAGAGACCCCGTAGAGACCCCTTAGAGACCCCATAGAGACCCTGTAGAGACCCCATAGACACCCCATAGAGACCCTGTAGAGACCCCGTAGACACCCCATAGAGACCCATACAGACCCCATAGCCGCCCCATAGACAACCCATAGAGACCCCATACAGACCCCATAGCCGCCCCATAGACACCCCATAGCCGCCCCATAGAGACCCCGTAGAGACCCCATAGAGACCCCATAGAGACCCCATAGAGACCCCATAGAGACCCCATAGAGACCCCATAGAGACCCCATAGACACCCCATAGAGACCCCATAGAGACCCCATAGAGACCCCATAGAGACCCCATAGAGACCCCATACAGACCCCATAGCTGCCCCATACGGACCCCATAGAGACCCCATAGAGACCCCATAGAGACCCCGTAGAGACCCCATAGAGACCCCATAGACACCCCATAGAGACCCCATACAGACCCCATAGCTGCCCCATACGGAGACCCCATAGACACCCCATAGCCACCCCATAGACACCCCATAGCCGCCCCATAGACACCCCATAGAGACCCCATAGAGACCCCATAGAGACCCCGTAGAGACCCCATAGAGACCCCATAGAGACCCATAGAGACCCCATAGAGACCCCGTAGAGACCCCGTAGAGACCCCATAGAGACCCCATAGAGACCCCGTAGAGACCCCATAGAGACCCCATTGAGACCCCGTAGAGACCCCATATAGACCCAATAGCTGCCCCATAGACATCCCATAGCCGCCCCATACAGACCCCAAAGCCGTCCCATAGACACCCCATAGCCGCCCCATAGACACCCCATAGAGACCCCGTAGAGACCCCATAGAGACCCCGTAGAGACCCCACAGAGACCCCATAGAGACCCCATAGAGACCCATAGAGACCCCATAGAGACCCCATAGAGACCCCATAGAGACCCCATAGAGACCCATAGAGACCCCATAGAGACCCCATAGAGACCCCATAGAGACCCCATAGAGACCCCATAGAGACCCCATAGAGACCCCATAGACACCCCATAACCACCCCATAGAGTTCCACTGTGATCCATAGAGACCCCACAGAAGATGATCTGTGGGGCAGCCCTCAGCCCCATACAGACCCCACATCCGCCCCACATCCGCCCCACATCCGCCCCATAGCCGCCTCATAGAGACCCCATGGCCGCCCCATAGACACCCCATAGCTGCCCCATACAGACCCCAAAGCCTCCCCATAGACACCCCATAGAGTTCCACTGTGATCCATAGAGACCCCACGGAAGATGATCTGTGGGGAGCCCTCAGCCCATAGAGACCCCACATCTGCCCCATACAGACCCCATAGCCGCCCCATACAAACCCCATAGCCGCCCCATAGCCACCCCATAGAGACCCCATAGAGTTCCACTGTGATCCATAGAGACCCCACGGAAGATGATCTGTGGGGCAGCCCTCAGCCCCATAGAGACCCCACATCCGCCCCATAGCCGCCCACAGCCGCCCCATAGCCACCCCATAGAGACCCCATAGAGTTCCACTGTGATCCATAGAGACCCCACGGAAGATGATCTGTGGGGCAGCCCTCAGCCCCATGCAGACCCCACATCCGCCCCATCCACCCCACATCCGCCCCACATCCGCCCCACATCCGCCCCACAGCCCCCCACGCCCCACTCACGATGGTGTTGTTCCCATCCCTGCTCAGAGCCATTCCCATATGGGCAGCGCTGCGGTTCCCTGCGGATCACATGGGGTCCTTCTCCCACCCCACAACCGCCCCACACCCCGACCCCGACCCCAATCCCACCCCATAGAGACCCCATCCCGACCCCGACCCCATAGACATCCCATAGCCGCCCCATAGACACCTCATCCCGACCCCAACCCCATAGAGATCCCACCCCACCTCATCCCGACCCCGACCCAATCCCGACCCCAATCCCACCCCATAGAGACCCCATCCTGAACCCATCCCAATCCCGACCCCAATCCCCACCCTGACCCCAATCCCACCCACCCAATCACAACCCCGATCCCAATCCCATCCCATAGAGACCCAATCCCGACCCCAATCCCACCCCATCCCATAGAGACCCAATCCCGACCCCAATCCCACCCCATCCCATCCCAATCCCGACCCCAATCCCACCCCATCCCATTCCTGGTCCCATCCCAATCCCGACCCCAATCCCACCCCATCCCATTCCTGGTCCCATCCCAATCCCGACCCCAATCCCACCCCACCCATTCCTGGTCCCATCCCAATCCCACCCCATCCCAATCCCGACCCCAATCCAACCCCACCCCATCCCTGATCCCATCCCAATCCCGACCCCAATCCCACCCCATCCCATTCCTGGTCCCATCCCATCCCGACCCCAATCCCACCCCACCCCATTCCTGATCCATAGAGACCCCACGGAAGATGATCTGTGGGGCAGCCCTCATCCCAATCCCGACCCCACATCCCACCCCATCCCATAGCCGCCCAATCCCGACCCCAATCCCACCCCACCCCATAGAGACTCCTGATCCCATCCCAATCCCGACCCCAATCCCACCCCACCCCATCCCAATCCCGACCCCAATCCCCCCCTGACCCCAATCCCACCCCACCCCATCCCATTCCCGACCCCATTCCAATCCCACCCCCAATCCCACCCCACCCCATCCCAATCCTGACCCCAATCCCAATCCCAATCCCACCCCAACCCAATTCCCACCCCATCCCATTCCTGATCCCATCCCAATCCCGACCCCAATCCCACCCCACCCCATCCCGACCCCGACCCCAATCCCACCCCATCCCATCCCAATCCCGATCCAATCCCACCCCATCCCATCCCAATCCCGATCCCAATCCCGACTCCAATCCCACCCCATCCGATTCCTGATCCCATCCTAATCCCGACCCCAATCCCCCCCGACCCCAATCCTCCCCGACCCTAATCCCACCCCACCCCATTCCTGATCCCATCCCAATCCCGACCCCAATCCCACCCCACCCCATCCCAATCCCGACCCCAATCCCACCCCATCCCAATTCCCACCCCGACCCCAATCCCACCCCATCCCATCCCAATCCCGACCCCAATCCCACCCCATCCCATTCCGGACCCCATTCCAATCCCGATCCCAATCCCAACCACAATCCCACCCCATCCCATCCCAATCCCAACCCCAATCCCACTCCATCCCATCCCAATCCCGACCCCAATCCCCCCGACCCCAATCCCCCCGACCCCAATCCCAACCCAACCTCAATCCCACCCCACCCCATCCTAATCCCGATCCCAATCCCGACCCCAATCTCCCCCCGACCCCAATCCCACCCCACCCAATCACAATCCTGATCCCAATCCCACCCCACCCCATCCCATCCTAATCCCGACCCCAATCCCACCCCAAATCCCAATCCCATCCCCAACCCCAATTCCCACCCCACCCCATCCCAATCCCGACCCAAATCCCCCCCGACCCCAATCCCACCCCACCCCATCCCAATCCCGACCCAATCCCGACCCCAATCCCGACCCCAATCCCGACCCCAATCCCACCCCATCCCCAATCCCGACCCCAATCCCACCCAAATCCCAATCCCATCCCCAATCCCGACCCAATCCCACCCCAAATCCCAATCCCATCCCAATCCCGACCCCAATCCCAACCCGATCCCAATCCCATCCCCAATCCCGACCCCAATCCCACCCAAATCCCAATCCCATCCCCAATCCCGACCCCAATCCCAACCCCGATCCCAATCCCATCCCCAATCCCGACCCCAATCCCACACCCAAATCCCAATCCCGACCCCAATCCCGACCCCAATCCCACCCCATCCCATCCCAATCCCGACCCCAATCCCACCCCACCCCATCCCATCCAATCCCACCCCAATCCGACCCAATCCCGACCCCAATCCCACCCCATCCATCCTGATCCCATCCCAATCCGACCCCAATCCTGACCCCAATCCCATCCCATCCAATCCCGACCCCAATCCCCGACCCAATCCCAATCCCACCCCATCCCAATCCTGACCCAATCCCCCCGATCCCAATCCAACCCAATCCCATCCCCAATCCCGACCCAATCCCACCCCAATCCCAATCCATCCCAATCCTGACCCAATCCCCCCGACCCCAATCCCACCCAATCCCGACCCCAATCCCACCCAATCCAATCCATCCCCAATCCTGACCCCAATCCCACCCCATCCCAATCCCGACCCCAATCCCGACCCCAATCCCCCCCCACCCCAATCCCACCCACCCATCCCAATCCCGACCCAATCCCGACCCCAATCCCACCCCATCCCATCCCGACCCGACCCCAATCCCGACCCCAATCCCGACCCCAATCCACCCCGACCCAATCCCACCCCACCAATCACAACCCATCCCAATCCCCCCCGACCCCAATCCCGACCCCAATCCCACCCCAAATCCCATCCCATCCCAATCCCGACCCCAATCCCGACCCCAATCCCACCCATCCCAATCCCACCCCACCCATCCAATCCCACCCCAATCCCACCCATCCCCATCCGACCCCAATCCCACCCACCCTACTCCCCACCCCAAATCCCCATCCCGACCCAATCCCAATCCCGACCCCAATCCGACCCAATCCCACCCCAATCCGACCCCAATCCCACCCCAATCCACCCCAATCCCAATCCCGACCCAATCCCGACCCCAATCCCCCCATCCCAATCCCATCCCAATCTGACCCCAATCCCCCCCGACCCAATCCCACCCCAATCCCGACCCAATCCCACCCAATCCCAATCCCGACCCCAATCCCGACCCCAATCCCACCCCATCCCCTAATCCGACCCAATCCCACCCATCCCAATCCGACCCAATCCCACCCAATCCCAATCCCGACCCCAATCCCCGACCCCAATCCCACCCCAACCCAATCCCACCCCACCCCATCCAATCCCGACCCAATCCCGACCCCAATCCCGACCCCAATCCCACACCATCCAATCCTGACCCAATCCACCACCCAATCCACCCCATCACAAATCCAATCCCATCCCACCCCAATTCCCACCCCATCCCATCCCGATCCCAATCCCCCCCACCCCAATCCCCCCACCCATCCAATCCCGACCCCAATCCCGACCCCAATCCCGACCCCAATCCCGACCCCAATCCCACCCCATCCCAATCCCGACCCCAATCCCACCCCAAATCCCATCCCATCCCCAATCCCGACCCCATCCCACCCCAATCCCATCCCCAATCCCGACCCAATCCCACCCGACCCAATCCCACCCCAATCCCGACCCCAATCCCACCCAATCCCAATCCCATCCCCAATCCCGACCCCAATCCCACCCGATCCCAATCCCATCCCATCCCACCCCAATCCCACCCATCCCAATCCCGACCCCAATCCCGACCCCAATCCACCCATCCCACAATCCCGACCCCAATCCCACCCACCCATCCCATCCCAATCCCAACCCAATCCCGACCCCAATCCCCAATCCCACCCCATCCCATCCTGATCCCAATCCCAATCCCGACCCCAATCCCGACCCCAATCCCACCCATCCCAATCCCGACCCCAATCCCCCCGACCCAATCACCAATCCCACCCCATAATCCACCCAATCCCCCATCCCCAATCCCGACCCCAATCCCATCCCCAATCCCGACCCCAATCCCACCCCAATCCAATCCCATCCCATCCTGACCCCAATCCCCCCGACCCCAATCCACCCAATCCGACCCCATCCACCCCAAATCCCAACCCATCCCAATTACCCATCACCCACATCCCGACCCCAATCCCGACCCAATCCCCCGACCCCAATCCCACCCCACCCATCCCAATCCCGACCCCAATCCCGACCCCAATCCACCCCATCCCCATCCCGACCCCGACCCAATCCCGACCCCAATCCCGACCCCAATCCCACCCCGACCCCAATCCCACCCCCACCCAATCACAACCCCGATCCCAATCCCCCCCCCGACCCCAATCCCGACCCCAATCCCACCCCAAATCCCAATCCCATCCCCAATCCCGACCCCAATCCCGACCCCAATCCCACCCCATCCCAATTCCCACCCCACCCATCCAATCCCGACCCCAATCCCACACCCACCCCATCCGACCCAATCCCACCCCATCCCACTCACCCCACCCCAAATCCCCATCCCGACCCCAATCCCAATCCCGACCCCAATCCCGACCCCAATCCCACCCCCAAACCCGCCCCAATCCCGACCCCAATCCCAACCCCAATCCCACCCATCCCAATCCCACCCCAATCCCACCTCATCCCAATCCCGACCCCAATCCCACCCCATCCCCATCCCGACCCACCCAATCCCAATCCCGACCCCAATCCCGACCCCAATCCCATTCCCAATCCCACCCCAATCCCGACCCCAATCCCGACCCCCATCCCTACTCACCCCACCCCAAATCCCAATCCCATCCCCAATCCCGACCCCAATCCCGACCCCAATCCCGACCCCAATCCCACCCCAATCCCTACTCACCCCATAACTCCACCTCCCTGCACTCCCCGCTCCGCACCCTGCAGCCAAACAGCCGCCCCACATTTGGGGCCCCCACCACCACCCTGGAGGGGAGAAAAAAACCCGCCCGAATATGGGCCGCCCTACAACCGACGGGATTTGGGGTCACGTATAGGGCCGGCGATCCCTTACCGCCCCCCCGGCAGCGTCAGCACCCCATAACCGAAGCCGGGGGTCTCGCTGACCTCCAGGACCCGTTGTGGGGCGGGGTGGATGTTGAAGGTTCCCATAGGGCAGAGCAGAGCTATGGGGGGACGGGGGGGGAACATTGGGGTCACCGTGGGGCCGAGGCGCCCCATAGCGGAGCCCCCATGGAGCCCCATAGCTGCCCCATAGCTGAGCCCGCATGGAGCCCCATAGCTGCCCCATAGCTGAGCCCATAGAGCCCCACTGACCCCATAGCTGCCCCATAGCGGAGCCCATAGAGCCCCATAGCTGCCCCATAGCTGAGCCCATAGCTGACCCCATAGAGCTCCATAGCTGAGCCCATAGAGCCCTTCTGACCCTATAGAGCCCCATAGCTGCCCCATAGCTGAGCCCATAGAGCCCCATAGCTGCCCCATAGCTGCCCCATAGCTGAGCCCATAGAGCCCTTCTGACCCTATAGAGCCCCATAGCTGCCCCATAGCTGAGCCCATAGAGCCCCTCTGACCCTATAGAGCCCCATAGCTGCCCCATAGCTGAGCCCATAGAGCCCCTCTGACCCCATAGAGCCCCATAGCTGCCCCATAGCTGAGCCCATAGAGCCCCATAGCTGCCCCATAGCTGCCCCATAGCTGAGCCCATAGCTGAGCCCCATAGCTGCCCCATAGCTGCCCCATAGCTGACCCCATAGAGCCCCATAGCTGAGCCCATAGAGCCCCATAGCTGCCCCATAGCTGACCCCATAGAGCCCCATAGCTGCCCCATAGCTGGCCCATAGCTGACCCCATAGAGCCCCACTGCCCCATAGAGCCCCATAGCTGCCCCATAGCTGCCCATAGAGCCCCTGCCCCATAGCTGCCCATAGCTGACCCATAGTGAGCCCATAGAGCCCCATAGCTGAGCCATAGAGCCCCATAGCTGCCCATAGGCCCATAGCCCCCATAGAGCCCATAGCGACCCATAGAGCCCATGCTGCCCCATAGAGCCCATAGAGCCCCATAGCTGCCCTAGACCCATGACCCCATAGCTGCCCCATAGCACCCATAGAGCCCCATAGCTGACCCATAGCTGAGCCCATAGACCCCATAGGCCCATAGCTGCCCCATAGCCCCATAGCCCCCATAGCTGACCCATAGCTACCCATAGAGCCCCATAGCTGACCATAGGCCCATAACCCCCCATAGCTGACCCATAGAGCCCATAGTGCCCCATAGCTGCCCCATAGCTGACCCCATAGAGCCCCATAGCTGCCCCATAGACCCATAGGCCCCATAGCTGCCCCATAGGCCCATAGAGCCCCATAGCTGCCCATAGCTGCCCCATATGAGCCCATAGAGCCCCATAGCTAGCCCATAGAGCCCCATAGCTGAGCCCATAGAGCCCCTCTGACCCCATAGAGCCCCATAGCCCCATATGAGCCCATAGGCCCCTGACCCCATAGAGCCCCTACTGCCCATAGCACCCATAGAGCCATAGCTCCCATACCTGCCCAACTAGCCCCATAGGCCCCATAGCTGCCCCATAGCTGCCCCATAGAGCCCATAGAAGCCCGACCCCATAGACCCATAGAGCCCCATAGCTGCCCCATAGCTGAGCCCAGCCCGACCAAGAGCCCCATAGCTGCCATAGCAAGCCCCCATAGCCCCAGCCCTAGCCCCATAGAGCCCCATACTGACCCCATAGAGCCATAGAGCCCCATAGCTGCCCCATAGAGCCCCATAGCTGACCCCATAGACCCCATAGCTGCCCATAGTGCCCCATAGCACCCCATAGAGCCCATAGGACCCCATAACTGCCCCATAGAGCCCCATAGCGCCCCATAGCTAGCCCATAGCTGACCCATAGAGCCCCATAGCTGCCCCATAGCTACCCATAAGCCCCATAGCTGACCCATAGAGCCCCACTGACCCCATAGAGCCCCATACAGCTGCCCCATAGCTGAGCCCATAGAGCCCCATAGAGCCCCATAGCTGCCCCATAGCTACCCCATAGAGCCCCATAGCGCCCCATAGCTGACCCCATAGAGCCCCCCCCATAGCTGACCCCATAGAGCCCCATAGCTGCCCCATAGCCCCATAGAGCCCCATAGCGACCCCATAGCACCCCATAGAGCCCCATAGCTGCCCCATAGCACCCCATAGAGCCCCATAGCTGACCCCATAGAGCCCCATAGCTGCCCCATAGCTGCCCCATAGCTGCCCCATAGACCCCATAGCTGCCCCATAGCGACCCCATATGAGCCCCATAGAGCCCCATAGCTAGCCCATAGGCCCCATAGCTGACCCCATAGAGCCCCACCGACCCCTACATAGCACCCCATAGAGCCCCATAGCTGCCCCATAGCACCCCATAGAGCCCCAACCGACCCATAGACCCCATAGAGCCCCATAGCTGCCCATAGCACCCCATAGAGCCCCAGCTGCCCCATAGCTGCCCCATAGAGCCCCATAGCTGCCCCATAGCCCCATAAGCCCCATACTGCCATGACCCATAGAGCCCCACGACCCCATAGAGCCCCATAGCCCCATAGCTGCCCCATAGCTGACCCCATAGAGCCCCACCGACCCCATAGCACCCCATAGAGCCCCATAGCTGCCCCATAGCTGACCCCATAGAGCCCCACCGACCCCATAGCACCCCATAGAGCCCCATAGCTGCCCCATAGCACCCCATAGAGCCCCACCGACCCCATAGCACCCCATAGAGCCCCATAGCTGCCCCATAGCACCCCATAGAGCCCCAACTGACCCATGGCCCATGCACCCCATAGAGCCCCATAGCTGCCCCATAGCACCCCATAGAGCCCCGACCCCATAGCACCCCATAGAGCCCCATAGCTGCCCCATAGCTGACCCCATAGAGCCCCACCGACCCCATAGCACCCCATAGAGCCCCATAGCTGCCCCATAGCACCCCATAGAGCCCCACCGACCCCATAGCACCCCATAGAGCCCCATAGCTGCCCCATAGCACCCCATAGAGCCCCATACTGACCCCATAGACCCCATAGAGCCCCATAGCTGCCCCATAGCACCCCATAGAGCCCCATAGCTGCCCCATAGCACCCCATAGAGCCCATGACCCCATAGACCCATAGAGCCCCATAGCTGCCCCATAGCACCCCATAGAGCCCCACTCGACCCCATAGCACCCCATAGAGCCCCATAGCTGCCCCATAGCACCCCATAGAGCCCCACCGACCCCATAGCACCCCATAGAGCCCCATAGCTGCCCCATAGCTGACCCCATAGAGCCCCACCGACCCCATAGCACCCCATAGAGCCCCATAGCTGCCCCATAGCTAACACCCATAGAGCCCCACCGACCCCATAGCACCCATAGAGCCCCATAGCTGCCCCATAGCACCCCATAGAGCCCCACCGACCCATAGCACCCCATAGAGCCCCATAGCTGCCCATAGCACCCATAGAGCCCCACCGACCCCATAGCACTCCCATAGAGCCCCATAGCTGCCCCATAGCACCCCACAGAGCCCCTGACCCATAGCACCCCGTAGAGCCCCATAGCTGCCCCATAGCACCCCATAGAGCCCCTGACCCCATAGAGCCCCATAGCCCATAGCTGCCCCATAGCACCCCATAGAGCCCACCCCATGCCCCATAGAGCCCCATAGAGCCCATAGCTGCCCCATAGCACCCCTCCCCCACCCATAGATCCCCCATAGACCCCCCTACCCCAGCGACCCCATAAGGGCGGTTATGGGGCCGGCCATGGCGCTGCTGCCGCGCTATGGGGCCGCCGCTTCCTTCCGCCCCACAACGGAAAAGGATGTGGGGTGGGGGTGGGCGCTGTGGGGCGCCAATGGGGCCGCAAAGGGGTGGGGGGGGGGGGGAGTCTGGGGGGGATTTTGGGGTCTGGGGGGTCTGGGGGAGATTTGGGGTCTGGGGGTTTGGGGTCTGGGGGGATTTTGGGGTCTGGGGGGATTTTGGGGTCTGGTGGTTTGGGGTCTGTAGGGTTTGGGGTCTGTAGGGGATTTTGGGGTCTGTAGGGATTTGGGGGGCTGGGGGTTTTGGGGTCTGGGGTTTGGGGGTCTGGGGGGGTTGGGGTTTGTAGGGGATTTTGGGGTCTGGGGGCGATTTTGGGGTCTGGGGTTTGGGGTCTGTATGGGGATTTTGGGGTCTGGGGGTTTGGGGTCTGTGTGGGGATTTTGGGATCTGCGGGGGATTTTGGGGTCTGTATGGGGATTTTGGGGTCTGCGGGGGTTGGGGTCTGTAGGGGAATTGGGGGGCTGGGGGTTTTGGGGTCTGGGGTTTTGGGGTCTGGGGGGGTTGGGGTTTGTAGGGGATTTGGGGGTCTGGTGGTTTGGGGTCTGTATGGGGATTTTGGGGTCTGCGGGGGATTTTGGGGTCTGTAGGGGATTTTGGGGTCTGTGGGGGTTGGGGTCTGTAGGGGATTTGTGGGGCTGGGGGTTTTGGGGTCTGGGGGGGTTGGGGTTTGTAGGGGATTTTGGGGTCTGGGGGGGGATTTTGGGGTCTGGGGGGATCATTGTGGGGTCTGGGGGGGGTTAATTATGGGGACCGTGGGGGATTTTGGGGTCTATAGGGCATCGTGGGGGTAATAGGGGGTATTTTGGGGGAAAAACAGGTATTTGTGGGGAAAAAGGGGACCCATAGGGACCCATAGAGACCCATAGAGACCCCATAGAGACCCATAGAGACCCATAGAGACCCATAGAGCCCCATAGAGACCCATAGAGACCCACAGGGACCCATAGGGACCCATAGAGACCCATAGAGCCCCATAGAGACCCCATAGAGACCCATAGAGACCCATAGAGCCCCATAGAGCCCCATAGAGACCCCATAGAGCCCCATAGAGACCCCATAGAGCCACATAGAGCCCCATAGAGCCCCATAGAGACCCCATAGAGACCCCATAGAGCCCCATAGAGACCCATAGAGACCCATAGAGACCCCATAGAGCCCCATAGAGCCCCATAGAGACCCCATAGAGACCCCATAGAGCCCCATAGAGACCCCATAGAGCCCCATAGATCCCCATAGAGCCCCATAGAGCCCCATAGAGCCCCATAGAGACCCCATAGAGCCCCATAGATCCCCATAGAGACCCATAGATCCCCATAGAGACCCATAGAGCCCCATAGAGACCCATAGAGCTCCATAGAGACCCATAGAGACCCCATTGTCCCCATTGTCCCCATTGTCCCCATTGTCCCCATTGTCCCCATTGTCCCCAATGTCCCCATTGACCCCATTGACCCCATTGCTCCCATTGCCCCCATTGTCCCCATTGTCCCCATTGCCCCCATTGCCCCCATTGCCCCCATTGACCCCATTGTCCCCATTGTCCCCATTTCCCCCCATTGCCCCCATTGTCCCCATTGTCCCCATTGCCCCCATTCCCCCATTTTCCCCATTGTCCCCATTGCCCCCATTGTCCCCATTGTCCCCATTGCCCCCATTGCCCCCATTGTCCCCTTTCCCCCATTGTCCCCATTGTCCCCATTGTCCCCATTGTCCCCATTTCCCCATTCCCCCCATTGTCCCCATTGTCCCCATTGTCCCCATTGCCCCCATTGTCCCCCATTGTCCCCATTGTCCCCATTCCCCCATTCCCCCATTGTCCCCCATTGTCCCCATTGCCCCCATTGTCCCCATTGTCCCCATTGCCCCCATTGCCCCCATTACCCCCATTGTCCCCAATGTCCCCATTGTCCCCATTGTCCCCATTGTCCCCCATTGCCCCCAATGTCCCCATTGCCCCCATTGCCCCCATTGTCCCCATTGCCCCCATTGCCCCCATTACCCCCAATTCCCCATTGTCCCCATTGTCCCCATTACCCCCATTGTCCCCATTGTCCCCATTGTCCCCATTGCCCCCATTGTCCCCATTGTCCCCATTGCCCCCATTGTCCCCCATTGTCCCCATTGTCCCCATTGTCCCCCATTGCCCCCATTGTCCCCATTGTCCCCATTGCCCCCATTGCCCCCATTGTCCCCATTGTCCCCATTACCCCCTATTGTCCCCATTGCCCCCATTGCCCCCATTGTCCCCATTCCCCCATTGCCCCCATTTTCCCCCATTGCCCCCATTGTCCCCCTTGTCCCCATTGCCCCCATTGTCCCAATGTCCCCATTGCCCCCATTGTCCCCATTGTCCCCATTGCCCCCATTGTCCCCATTGTCCCCATTGTCCCCATTGCCCCCATTGCTCCCATTGTCCCCATTGCCCCCATTGCCCCATTGCCCCCATTGCCCCCATTGTCCCCATTGCCCCCATTGTCCCCAATGCCCCATTGCCCCCATTGTCCCCATTGTCCCATTGCCCCCATTGTTCCCATTGTCCCCATTGTCCCCATTGCCCCCATTGCCCCCATTGCCCCCATTGCCCCCATTGTCCCCATTGTCCCCATTTCCCCCCATTGCCCCCCATTGCCCCATTGCCCCCATTGTCCCCATTGTCTCCATTGCCCCATTGCCCCCATTGTCCCCATTGCCCCCATTGCCCCCCATTGCCCCCATTGCCCCCATTTCCCCCATTGCCTCCCATTGTCCCCCATTGTCCCCATTACCCCCATTGCCCCCATTGCCCCATTGTCCCCATTGTCCCCATTGCCCCCATTTCCCCCATTGTCCCCCATTGTCCCCATTGTCCCATTGTCCCCATTGACCCCCATTACCCCCCATTGTCGCCATTGTCCCATTGTCCCCATTGTCCCCATTGCCCCCATTGCCCCCATTGCCCCCATTACCCCCATTGTCCCCATTGCCCCCATTGTCCCCATTGCCCCATTGTCCCCATTGTCCCCCATTGTCCCCATTGCCCCCATTGTCCCCATTGTCCCCATTACCCCCCATTGTCCCCATTGTCCCCATTGTCCCCATTGCCCCCATTGCTCCCATTGTCCCCATTGCCCCCATTGCCCCCATTGTCCCCATTGCCCCCATTGCCCCCATTGCCCCCATTGTCCCCATTGCCCCCATTGTCCCCATTGCCCCCATTGCCCCCCATTGCCCCCATTGCCCCCATTTCCCCCATTGCCTCCCATTGTCCCCCATTGTCCCCATTACCCCCATTGTCCCCATTGTCCCCATTGTCCCCATTGTCCCCCATTGTCCCCATTGTCCCCATTGCCCCCATTTCCCCCATTGTCCCCCATTGTCCCCATTGTCCTCATTGTCCCATTGACCCCCATTACCCCCCATTGTCGCCATTGTCGCCATTGTCCCCATTGTCCCCATTGTCCCCATTGTCCCCATTGCCCCCATTGTCCCCATTGTCCCCATTGTCCCCATTGTCCCCATTGTCCCCATTGCCACCATTGCCCCCATTGTCCCCATTGTCCCCATTGTCCTCATTGTCCCCATTGACCCCCATTACCCCCCATTGTCCCCATTGTCCCCATTGTCCCCATTGCCACCATTGCCCCCATTGCCCCCATTGCCCCCATTGTCTCCATTGCCCCCATTGCCCCCATTGTCCCCATTGTCCCCATTGACCCCATTACCCCCCATTGTCCCCATTGCCCCCATTGTCCCCATTGCCCCCATTGTCCCCATTGTCCCCATTGTCCCCCTTACTCCCTATTGTCCCCATTGCCCCCATTGCCCCCATTGTCCCCATTGTCCCCATTGTCCCCATTGCCCCCATTGTCCCCATTTTCCCCATTACCCCCCATTGCCCCCATTGCCCCCATTGCCCCCATTGTCCCCATTGCCCCCATTGCCCCCATTGTCCCCATTGCCCCCATTGTCCCCATTGTCCCCATTGCCCCCATTGTCCCCATTGTCCCCTATTGCCCCCATTGCCCCCATTGCCCCCATTGTCCCCATTGTCCCCATTGCCCCCATTGTCCCCATTGTCCCCATTGTCCCCTATTGCCCCCATTGTCCCCATTGCCCCATTGCCCCCATTGTCCCCATTGTCCCCATTGTCCCCATTGTCCCCATTGCCCCCATTGCCCCCATTGTCCCCATTGCCCCCATTGCCCCCATTGCCCCCATTGCCCCCATTGTCCCCATTGCCCCCATTGCCCCCATTGTCCCCATTACCCCCATTGTCCCCTATTGCCCCCATTGCCCCCATTGCCCCCATTGTCCCCATTGTCCCCATTGCCCCCATTGTCCCCATTACCCCCATTGTCCCCCATTGTCCCCATTGCCCCCATTGCCCCCATTGCCCCTATTGTCCCCATTGCCCCCATTACCCCCCATTGCCCCCATTGCCCCCATTGTCCCCATTGCCCCCATTGCCCCCATTGTCCCCATTGTCCCCATCGTCCCCATTGCCCCCCATTGTCCCCATTGTCCCCCATTGTCCCCATTGCCCCCATTGCCCCCATTGTCCCCATTGCCCCCATTGTCCCCCATTGTCCCCATTGCCCCCATTGTCCCCCATTGCCCCCATTGTCCCCATTGCCCCCATTGCCCCCATTGCCCCCATTGCCCCATTGTCCCCATTGCCCCCATTGTCCCCATTGTCCCCTATTGCCCCCATTGTCCCCATTGCCCCCATTACCCCCATTGCTCCCATTGCCCCCATTGCCCCCATTGTCCCCATTGCCCCATTGTCCCCCATTGCCCCCATTGCCCCCATTGTCCCCATTGTCCCCATTGCCCCCATTGTCCCCATTGTCCCCATTACCCCCATTCTCCCCATTGTCCCCATTGTCCCCATTGTCCCCATTACCCCCATTGCCCCCATTCTCCCCATTGCCCCCATTGCCCCCATTGTCCCCATTGCCCCCATTGCCCCCATTGCCCCCCATTGTCCCCATTACCCCCCATTGTCCCCATTGTCCCCATTGTCCCCATTGCCCCCATTGCCCCCATTGTCCCCATTGTCCCCATTGCCCCCATTGCCCTCATTGTCCCCATTGCCCCCATTGCCTTCTTTTATTGTCATTTCACCCCCCCCATACTGTGATTTTGGGTGAAAAAAACCCATTTTTGGTAAAAAAAGGGACCTTTGGGGTCCGTTTGGGATCCACTCGGACATTTATGGGTGCTTTGGGGTCAAAACTGAGCTTTTTGGGGTCCTTCCTGTCCGCTTTCCTTGTGCCCTCGGTGACTCAACGGATGAAACGCGATTTGGGGTTTAAAAAAACCCCTTTTTTGGTAAAAAAAAAAAAAAAATGGCACTTTTGGGGATCCGTGCGGACGTTCGTGGGGCCATTTTGGGGTAAAATCGGCCTTTTTGGGGCCTCCACCCCTTCCTCCATTGCCCCTAAAAACCCCCTGCTGTGGGTTCGCCCCTCCCACCGGAAGTGACGTCAGAGGGGGAGGGAAAAGGGGCGGGGCGACGCGCGGACGTGGTGACGTCGGGAGCGCGCCACTTCCGGTTCCCACGCTCCGTTGCGGCGGGCGGTAATGGGAGCAAGGGGGGGGGGGGGGAGGGGGATTTTTGGGGTCGTTTTGGACTTTTGGGGATTTTGGGGGACTTTTGGGGGGTTGGGGGGACATTAGGGGGCATTATGGGATGTCTGCGGCCGTATGGGTCGTTATGGGGTCGTTATGGGGTATGTGGGTCCTTATGGGGTCGTTATGGGGTGTGTGGGGCCACATAGGGCCATTATGGGATTTGGGGGTCCTTATGGGGTCCTTATGGGGTCGTTATGGGGTGTGTGGGGCCATATAGGGTCATTATGGGATTTGGGGTTCCTTAAGGGGTCCTTATGGGGTCGTTATGGGGTATGTGGGCCCTTATGGGGTCGTTATGGGGTGTGTGGGGCCACATAGGCCCATTATGGGATTTGGGGGTCCTTATGGGGTCCTCATGGGGTCGTTATGGGGTATGTGGGTCCTTATGGGGTCGTTATGGGGTGTGTGGGGCCATATAGGGTCATTATGGGATTTGGGGGTCCTTATGGGTTCCTTATGGAGTCGTTATGGGGTCGTTATGGGGTATGTGGGTCCTTATGGGGTCGTTATGGGGTATGTGGGTCCTTATGGGGTCGTTATGGGGTGTGTGGGGCCATATAGGGTCATTATGGGATTTGGGGTCCTTATGGGGTCGTTATGGGGTCGTTATGGGGGTTTTTGGGGCCCATATTTGGGTCATTATTTTGGAAAATTTGGGGGGTCCTTATGGGGTCGTTATTGGGGCCCCCATGGGGGGGTTTTTTTTGGGGCCCTATAGGGTCATTAAAAATTTGGGTTTCCCCCCGGGGGCCCCCCCGGCTTTGGGGGTTTTTGGGGGTTATGGGGTCTTTTGGGGGGGGTGGGGGGCCCAAAAAGGGCACTATGGGGTTTGGGGGCCTTTTGGGGGGGTTTTTTGGGGCTTTTTAAGGGGGGTGGGGGTTTGGGGTCGGGAAAAGGGGGTTGGGGCCCCCAAAAAGGGGTTTCCCCCAAAGGGATTTGGGTTCCTTTGGGTCTGTGGGGCCATATAGGGGGGTTATGGGGGGGTTTTTGGTTTTTCCCTTAAAGGGGGGGTTATTGGGGGCGTTATGGGGGTTTTTGGGCGGTTTTTTGGGGGTTCCCCCCCCCCCTTTTTTGGGGGGGGGGGGGCCCCCAAAGGGGTTTTAAAAAGGGCCCCTTTTTGGGGTTTTGGGGGGGGTTTTGGGGGAAATTTTTGGGGGGTTTTGGGCCCCTTAAAGGGGGGGTTTTTTGTGGGTCCTTAATTGGGGGGTTTTTTGGTTTTTTGGGTCCCTTTTTGGGGCTTAGGGGTTTTGGGGGCCCCCTTTTGGGGTTTATGGGCCCCCGGGGGGGGTTTTTCCTTTTGGGGTTTTTTTTTTTGGGGTTTTTGGGGGGCCCCCTAAGGGGGGCCCCCGGGGGTTTGGGGGCCCCCTTTTTGAGGGGGTTTTTGATGTTGTGGGCTCTTTTTGGGGCCCCCAAAAAGGGGGGGGGCCTTAAGGGGGGTTAAAGGGATTTGGGGGTTCCCAAAAACTGGGCCATATGGGGGCCCCTTTTTGGGG
>NW_028147026.1:60000-112951 GCF_905368555.1 Meleagris gallopavo
CCACACCCCCCCACCCCCCCCACACACCCCCACCCCCCACCACCCCACCCCCCCAACCCCACTCCCACACCCACCCACCCCTGCCCCAACATCTCCCCCCACCCCCCCCCCACCCCCCCCACCCATCTTCCCAACCCCCCACCCCACCACCCTATCCACCACCCCCCCACCACACTCCACCCCCCACTTCCCCCCGCCCCACCCCCCCCCCCGCCCCACAGCCCCCTGTGCCCCACAGCTGGGGTCCGGACCCTGCGGTGAACGCGGCGCTGGCTCAGGCTGTGGCTCAATGCAGGGCCAACAACATCCCCAAAGCCTCCATCATGGCCGCCATCGGCGCTGCGGTGAGAGCCGCCCCCAGCCCCACAACTTATGGGGCTGCCCCATAGACATCCCTTATAGGGCCACCTATCAGCCCCGCAACTTGTGGGGCGGCCCCACAGATGTTTCCTATAGGAGATTATATGGGGTGATGGGGCTGATTCCTCCTATAGGGCCACGTGTGGATGTGTGAGCCCCACAACTTATGGGGCGGCCCCATAGATTCCCCCTATAGGGCCAGTGGGGCTGCGTGAGACCCACAACTTCTGGGGCGGCCCCATAGATTCCCCCTATAGGGCCACATGGGGCTGCGTGAGACCCACAACTTATGGGGCAGCCCCATAGATATCCCATATAGGGCCATGTGTCAGCCCCACAACTTATGGGGAAGCCCCACAGATTTCCCATATAGAGCCACGTGTCAGCCCCACAACTTATGGGGCTGCCCCATAGATTCCCCTTATAGGGCCAGTGGGCTGCGTGAGCCCCACAACTTATGGGGCAGCCCCATAGATTCCCCTATAGGGCCACATGGGGCTGCGTGAGGCCCACAACTTATGGGGCAGCCCCATAGACATCCCATATAGGGCCATGTGTCAGCCCCACAACTTGTGGGGTGGCCCCATGGATTCCCCTTATAGGGCCACGTGGGGCTGCGTGAGCCCCACAACTTATGGGGCAGCCCCATAGACATCCCATATAGGGCCACGTGTCAGCCCCACAACTTGTGGGGTGGCCCACAGATGTTTCCTATAGAAGATTATATGGGGTTATGGGGCTGATTTCTCTTATAGGGCCACATGGCACTACGTGAGCCCCACAACTTATGGGGCTGCCCCATAGATTCCCCCTATAGGGCCAGTGGGGCTGCGTGAGCCCCACAACTTCTGGGGCAGCCCCATAGATTCCCCCTATAGGGCCACATGGGGCTGCGTGAGCCCCACAACTTCTGGGGCAGCCCCATAGATTCCCCCTATAGGGCCACATGGGGCTGCGTGAGGCCCACAACTTATGGGGCAGCCCCATAGACATCCCATATAGGGCCATGTGTCAGCCCCACAACTTATGGGGTGGCCCCATGGATTCCCTTATAGGGCCACGTGGGGCTGCATGAACCCCACAACTTATGGGGCTGCCCCATAGACATCCCTTATAGGGCCACCTATCAGCCCCGCAACTTGTGGGGCGGCCCCACAGATGTTTCCTATAGGAGATTATATGGGGTTATGGGGCTGACTCCTCCTATAGGGCCACGTGTGGATGTGTGAGCCCCACAACTTATGGGGCTGCCCCATAGATTCCCCTTATAGGGCCACGTGGGGCTGCATGAACCCCACAACTTATGGGGCTGCCCCATAGATTCCCCCTATAGGGCCACGTGGGGCTGCGTGAGCCCCACAACTTCTGGGGCAGCCCCATAGATTCCCCCTATAGGGCCACATGGGGCTGCGTAAGCCCCACAACTTATGGGGCAGCCCCATAGACATCCCATATAGGGCCATGTGTCAGCCCCACAACTTCTGGGGCAGCCCCATAGATTCCCCCTATAGGGCCACATGGGGCTGCATAAGCCCCACAACTTATGGGGCAGCCCCATAGACATCCCATATAGGGCCACGTGTCAGCCCCACAACTTATGAGGAAGCCCCACAGATTTCCCATATAGGGCCACGTGTCAGCCCCACAACTTATGGGGCTGCCCCACAGATTTCCCTCATAGGGACACATGTGAGCCCCCCAACTTATGGGGCGGCCCCATAGATATTTCTTATAGGAGATTATATGGGGTTATGGGGCTGACTCCTCCTATAGGGCCACATGTGGATGTGTCAGCCCCACAACTTATGGGGCGGCCCCATAGATTCCCCCTATAAGTCCACGTGGGGCTGCGTGAGCCCCACAACTTATGGGGCAGCCCCATAGATTCCCCCTATAGGGCCACATGGGGCTGCGTGAGGCCCACAGCTTATGGGGCAGCCCCATAGACATCCCATATAGGGCCACGTGTCAGCCCCACAACTTATGGGGTGGCCCCATGGATTCCCCTTATAGGGCCACGTGGGGCTGCGTGAGCCCCACAACTTATGGGGCTGCCCCATAGACATCCCATATAGGGCCACCTATCAGCCCCACAACTTGTGGGGCGGCCCCACAGATGTTTCCTATAGGAGATTATATGGGGTGATGGGGCTGATTCCTCCTATAGGGCCACGTGTGGATGTGTGAGCCCCACAACTTATGGGGCGGCCCCATAGATTCCCCTTATAGGGCCACGTGGGGCTGCGTGAACCCACAACTTATGGGGCTGCCCCATAGACATCCCTTATAGGGCCACCTATCAGCCCCGCAACTTGTGGGGCGGCCCCACAGATGTTTCCTATAGGAGATTATATGGGGTGATGGGGCTGATTCCTCCTATAGGGCCACGTGTGGATGTGTGAGCCCCACAACTTATGGGGCTGCCCCATAGATATCCCACATAGGGCCATGTGTCAGCCCCACAACTTATGGGGAAGCCCCACAGATTTCCCATATAGAGCCACGTGTCAGCCCCACAACTTATGGGGCAGCCCCATAGACATCCCTTATAGGGCCACCTATCAGCCCCGCAACTTGTGGGGCGGCCCCACAGATGTTTCCTATAGGAGATTATATGGGGTGATGGGGCTGATTTCTTCTATAGGGCCACATGTGGATGTGTGAGCCCCACAACTTATGGGGCGGCCCCATAGATATCCCACATAGGGCCAGTGGGGCTGCGTGAGCCCCACAACTTCTGGGGCAGCCCCATAGATTCCCCCTATAGGGCCACATGGGGCTGCGTAAGCCCCACAACTTATGGGGCAGCCCCATAGATTCCCCCTATAGGGCCACATGGGGCTGCGTAAGCCCCACAACTTATGGGGCAGCCCCATAGACATCCCATATAGGGCCACGTGTCAGCCCCACAACTTCTGGGTTGGCCCCATGGATTCCCCCTATAGGGCCAGTGGGGCTGCGTGAGCCCCACAACTTCTGGGGCAGCCCCATAGATTCCCCCTATAGGGCCACATGGGGCTGCGTGAGGCCCACAACTTATGGGGCAGCCCCATAGACATCCCATATATGGCCATGTGTCAGCCCCACAACTTGTGGGGTGGCCCTATGGATTCCCCTTATAGGGCCACGTGGGGCTACGTGAGCCCCACAACTTATGGGGCAGCCCCATAGACATCCCTTATAGGGCCACCTATCAGCCCCGCAACTTGTGGGGCGGCCCCACAGATGTTTCCTATAGGAGATTATATGGGGTGATGGGGCTGATTCCTCCTATAGGGCCACATGTGGATGTGTGAGCCCCACAACTTATGGGGCTGCCCCATAGATTCCCCTTATAGGGCCACGTGGGGCTGCGTGAACCCCACAACTTATGGGGCTGCCCCATAGATTCCCCCTATAGGGCCACGTGGGGCTGCGTGAGCCCCACAACTTCTGGGGCAGCCCCATAGATTCCCCCTATAGGGCCACATGGGGCTGCGTAAGCCCCACAACTTATGGGGCAGCCCCATAGACATCCCATATAGGGCCACGTGTCAGCCCCACAACTTATGGGGCTACCCCACAGATTTCCCTCATAGGGACACATGTGAGCCCCACAACTTATGGGGCGGCCCCATAGATATTTCTTATAGGAGATTATATGGGGTTATGGGGCTGACTCCTCCTATAGGGCCACATGTGGATGTGTCAGCCCCACAACTTATGGGGCGGCCCCATAGATTCCCCCTATAAGTCCACGTGGGGCTGCGTGAGCCCCACAGCTTATGGGGCTGCCCCATAGCCCCATAGATCCCTATATAGGAGAAATCTATGGGGCAGCGTGAGCCCCACAACTTATAGGGCTGCCCCATAACCCCATGGATCCCAATATAGGGGAAATCTATGGGGCGGCATGAGCCCCCCAACTTACGAGGCTGCCCCATAACTCCATGGATCCCCATGTAGGGGAAATCTATGGGGCTGCGTGAGCCCCCCAACTTATAGGGCTGCCCCATAACCCCATGGATCCCCTATAGGGGAAATTTATGGGGCAACTTGAGCCCCCCAACTTACGGGGCTGCCCCATAACCCCATGGATCCCCATATAGGGGAAATCTATGGGGCAGCTTGAGCCCCCCAACTTACGGGGCTGCCCCATAACCCCATGGATCCCCATATAGGGGAAATCTATGGGGCAGCTTGAGCCCCCCAACTTACGGGGCTGCCCCATAACCCCATGGATCCCCAATAGGGGAAATCTATGGGGCGGTGTGAGCCCCACAACTCACGGGGCTGCCCCATAACCCCATGGATCCCCATATAGGGGAAATCTATGGGTGGCGGTGAGCCCCCAACTTACGGGGCTGCCCCATAACCCCATGGATCCCCATATAGGGGAAATTTATGGGGCAGTTTGAGCCCCCCAACTTATGGGGCTGCCCCATAACCCCATGGATCCCCTATAGGAGAAATCTTGGGGCGGTGTGAGCCCCACAACTTACGGGGCTGCCCCATAGATCCCCATATAGGGGAAATTTATGGGGCGATTTGAGCCCCCCAACTTACGGGGCTGCCCCATAACCCCATGGATCTCCTATAGGGGAAATCTATGGGGCAGTGTGAGCCCCTCAACTTATGGGGCTGCCCCATAACCCCATGGATCCCCATATAGGGGAAATCTGTGGGGCGGCGTGAGCCCCCCAACTTACGGGGCTGCCCCATAACCCCATGGATCTCCTATAGGGGAAATCTATGGGGCAGTGTGAGCCCCTCAACTTACGGGGCTGCCCCATAACCCCATGGATCCCCATATAGGGGAAATTTATGGGGCAGCTTGAGCCCCACAACTTATGGGGCTGCCCCATAACCCCATGGATCCCCTATAGGGGAAATCTATGGGGCAGTGTGAGCCCCACAACTTACGGGGCTGCCCCATGGATCCCCATATAGGGGAAATCTATGGGGCAGCGTGAGCCCCCCAACTTATGGGGCTGCCCCATAACCCCATGGATCCCCATATAGGGGAAATCTATGGGGCGGTGTGAGCCCCCCAACTCATGGGGCTGCCCCATAACCCCATGGATCCCCATATAGGGGAAATTTATGGGGCGGTGTGAGCCCCCCAACTTACGGGGCTGCCCCATAACCCCATGGATCCCCATATAGGGAAAATCTATGGGGCAGCGTGAGCCCCCCAACTTATGGGGCTGCCCCATAACCCCTTGGATCCCCATATAGGGGAAATCTATGGGGCTGCGTGAGCCCCCCAACTTATGGGGCTGCCCCATAACCCCATGGATCCCCATATAGGGGAAATCTATGGGGCAGCGTGAGCCCCCCAACTTATGGGGCTGCCCCATAACCCCATGGATCCCCATATAGGGGAAATCTATGGGGCGGTGTGAGCCCCCCAACTTATGGGGCTGCCCCATAACCCCATGGATCCCCATATAGGGAAAATTTATGGGGCGGTGTGAGCCCCCCAACTTACGGGGCTGCCCCATAACCCCATGGATCCCCATATAGGGAAAATCTATGGGGCAGCGTGAGCCCCCCAACTTATGGGGCTGCCCCATAACCCCTTGGATCCCATATAGGGGAAATCTATGGGGCTGCGTGAGCCCCCCAACTTACGGGGCTGCCCCATAACCCCATGGATCCCCATATAGGGGAAATCTATGGGGCAGCGTGAGCCCCCCAACTTATGGGGCTGCCCCATAACCCCATGGATCCCCATATAGGGGAAATCTATGGGGCGGTGTGAGCCCCCCAACTTATGGGGCTGCCCCATAACCCCATGGATCCCCATATAGGGGAAATCTATGGGGCAGTGTGAGCCCCCCAACTTATGGGGCTGCCCCATAACCCCATGGATCCCCATATAGGGGAAATCTATGGGGCAGTGTGAGCCCCCCAACTTATGGGGCTGCCCCATAACCCCATGGATCCCCATATAGGGGAAATCTATGGGGCGGTGTGAGCCCCCCAACTTACTGGGCTGCCCCATAACCCCATGGATCTCCTATAGGGGAAATCTATGGGGCAGTGTGAGCCCCCCAACTTATGGGGCTGCCCCCCATCTCTCCCTATAGGGCAGAGCCTTGGTGTCGGAGCGGCTGCTGGCAGTTCGGGGTCCAGGCGGTTCCTCCATCGTCATCGTCAGCGACGGGAGGAAGGCAGAGCATGGCAGCATAAAGGGGCTGCTGGCACGGGGCGGGTGGGAACTGACCCCATAGCGACCCATAGCGACCCTATAGGGACCCATAGCGACCCATAGCGACCCCATAGGGACCCATAGGGACCCATAGCGACCCCATAGGGACCCATAGCGACCCATAGGGACCCATAGGGACCCATAGAGACCCATAGAGACCCATAGAGACCCATAGGGACCCATATCAACCCATAGGGACTCCATAGCGACCCATAGGGACCCATAGCGACTCATAGGGACCCATAGGAACCCATAGAGACCCATAGGGACCCATAGAGACCCCATAGCGACCCATAGCGACCCATAGGGACCCATAGCGACCCATAGGGACCCATAGAGACCCATAGAGACCCATAGAGACCCCATAGCGACCCATAGGAACCCATAGGGACCCATAGGGACCCATAGAGACCCATAGGGACCCATAGAGACCCCATAGCGACCCATAGGAACCCATAGGGACCCATAGGGACCCATAGAGACCCATAGGGACCCATAGAGACCCCATAGCGACCCATAGAGACCCCATAGGGACCCATAGCAACCCATAGCGACCCATAGGGCCCCATAGAGACCCATAGGGACCCCATAGCAACCCATAGGGACCCATAGCAACCCTATAGGGACCCATAGAGCCCCATAGAGACCCATAAAGACCCATAGAGACCCCATAGAGACCCAGAGGGCCCCATAGAGACCCATAGAGACCCATAGAGACCCATAGAGACCCATAGTGACCCATAGCGACCCTATAGGGACCCATAGCAACCCATAGAGACCCATAGCAACCCATAGGGACCCATAGCGACCCATAGGGACCCATAGGGACCCATAGGGACCCCATAGAGACCCATAGAGCCCCATAGAGACCCATAGAGACCCATAGAGCCACATAGAGACCCCATAGAGCCCCATAGAGACCCATAGAGACCCATAGAGACCCATAGAGCCTCATAGAGACCCATAGGGACCCATAGAGACCCCATAGAGACCCATAGAGACCCATAGAGACCCATAGAGACCCATACAGACCCATAGAGACCCATAGAGCCCCATAGAGACCCCATAGGGCCCCCCATAGAGACCCCATAGGGACCCATAGAGACCCCATAGAGACCCATAGAGACCCATAGAGACCCATAGGGACCCATAGAGACCCATAGAGACCCATACAGACCCATAGAGACCCATAGAGACCCATAGAGACGCCATAGAGATCATAGAGACCCATAGAGCCCTATAGAGACCCATAGAGGCCCATAGGCCCCATAGAGACCCATAGAGCCCCATAGGGACCCATAGAGACCCCATAGAGCCCCATAGAGCCACACAGAGACCCCATAGAGCCTCATAGAGACCCATAGGAACCCATAGAGCCCCATAGAGACCCATAGAGACCCCATAGAGCCCCATAGAGCCACATAGAGACCCATAGAGACCCATAGAGACCCATAGAGACCCCATAGAGACCCCATAGAGACCCCATAGAGACCCATAGGGACCCATAGAGCCCCATAGAGCCCCCATAGAGCCACATAGAGACCCATAGAGACCCCATAGAGACCCATAGACACCCATAGAGACGCCATAGAGATCATAGAGACCCATAGGGACCCATAGAGACCCATAGAGCCCCATAGAGACCCCATAGAGCCCCATAGAGCCCCATAGAGACCCATAGAGACCCATAGAGCCCCATAGAGACCCATAGGGACCCATAGAGACCCCATAGAGCCCCATAGAGACCCATAGAGACCCATAGAGACCCATAGAGACCCATAGAGACCCCATAGAGCCCCATAGAGACCATAGAGCCCCACAGAGACCCCATAGAGACCCATAGAGACCATAGAGACCCATAGGGACCCATAGAGACCCATAGAGACCCCATAGCGACCCATAGAGACCCATAGAGACCCATAGAGACCCCATAGGACCCCACAGAGACCCCATAGAGACCCCATAGAGACCCATAGAGACCCATAGAGACCCCATAGAGCCCCATAGAGACCATAGAGCCCCACAGAGACCCCATAGAGACCCATAGAGACCATAGAGACCCATAGGGACCCATAGAGACCCATAGAGACCCCATAGCGACCCATAGAGACCCATAGAGACCCATAGAGACCCCATAGGACCCCACAGAGACCCCATAGAGACCCCATAGAGATCCCATAGAGACCCATAGAGGGCCATAGGGATCCGTAGCAACCCATAGGAACCCATAGAGACTCATAAGGCCCTATAGAGACCCCATAGAGCCCCATAGCGACCCATAGAGACCCATAGAAACCCCATAGAGACCCATAGGAACCCATAGAGACCTCATAGAGCCTCATAGAGACCCCATAGAGACCCATAGAGACCCATAGAGCCTCATAGAGACCCATAGAGACCTCATAGAGCCCCATAGAGACCCCATAGAGACCCATAGAGACCATAGAGACCCATAGGGACCCATAGAGACCCATAGAGACCCATAGAGACCCATAGAGACCCATAGGGACCCATAGAGCCCCACAGAGACCCCATAGAGACCCATAGGGACCCATAGGGACCCATAGAGCCCCATGACCCCATAGAGACCCATAGGACCCATAGGGACCATAGGGACCCATAGAGCCCCATAGAGCCCATAGACACATAGAGACCCCATAGAGCCCCATAGAGACCCATAGAGCCCATAGAGCCCCATAGAGCCACATAGAGACCCCATAGAGACCCATAGAGACCCATAGAGCCCCATAGAGCCCCATAGAGACCCCATAGAGCCCCATAGAGACCCATAGGGACCCATAGAGCCCCATAGAGCCCCCCCTCCTCCCCCCTCCCCCCCCCCTAATTCCCGTGCCCCCCATTTTAGGGCCGCGGTGTCGGAGGTTCCTGGCGGTTCCTTTAAGGAGCGGGGTTGGATCCGCGCCGCCGCCGGCCCCATAGATTTGGAAGCCGCCCTAAAAGTCGCCATCGCAGCCGGGGCCGAAGACGTCAGCCTGGATCCGCAGCGAAAGGACGGGGATGGGGGGCTGGAGGTCTGACCCTATAAGAACCACCCCCCGATCCCATAAGTGACCCTGTAGAAACCTACTGCCCCGCAAAGCCCCTGTAGGGCCCCATAAGGAACCCCATAGAAACCCCATTACCCCTTAAGTCCCCTATAGGACCCCCCTGATCCCTTAAGTCTCCTATAGAACCCCCCCGATCCCATAAGTGACCCTACAGGACCCCACTGATCCCATAAGGAACCCTATAGAAACCCCATTGCCCTTTAAGTCCCCTATAGGACCCCCCTGATCCCTTAAGTCTCCTATAGAACCCCACTGATCCCATAAATGACCCTATAGAAGCCCATTGCCTCATAAGTGCCCCTATAGTACCCCACTGATCCCATAAGTGACCCTATAGAAGCCCCATAAGTCCCCTAAGTTCCCTACAGGACCCCCTGATCCCATAAGTGACCCTACAGAGGCCCATTGCCCCGTAAGTGCCCCTATAGGACCCCACTGATCCCATAAGTGACCCTATAAGAACCCCCCCGATCCCGTAAGTGACCCTACAGGACCCCACTGATCCCATAAAGAACCCTATAGAAACCCCATTGCCCCTTAAGTCCCCTATAGGACCCCCCTGATCACTTAAGTCTCCTATAGAACCCCACTGATCCCATAAGTGACCCTACAGAAGCCCATTACCCCTAAGTGCCCCCTATAGGACCCCACTGATCCCATAAGTGCTCCTATAGGACCCCACTGATCCCATAAGTCTCCTATAGGACCCCCCGGATCCCATAAGGAACCCCATAGGAACCCCACTGCCTCCTAAGTCCCCTATAGGACCCCCCTGATCCCTTAAGTCTCCTATAGAACCCCCCCGATCCCATAAGTGACCCTACAGAGGCCCATTGCCCCGTAAGTGCCCCTATAGGACCCCACTGATCCCATAAGTGACCCTATAAGAACCCCCCCGATCCCGTAAGTGACCCTATAGGACCCCCCCGATCCCGTAAGTGACCCTATAGGACCCCACTGATCCCATAAGGAACCCTATAGAAACCCCATTACCTCCTAAGTCCCCTACAGGACCCCACTGATCCCGTAAGTCCTCTATAGGTCCCCCCAGATCCCATAAGGAACCCTATAGAAACCCCGTAAGTCCCCTAAGTTCCCTACAGGACCGCCCTGATCCCATAAGTGACCCTACAGAAGCCCATTACCCCCTAAGTGTCCCTATAGGACCCCACTGACCCCATAAGTGCTCCTATAGGACCCCACTGATCCCATAAGTCTCCTATAGGACCCCACTGATCCCATAAGGAACCCCATAGGAACCCCACTGCCTCCAAAGTCCCCTATAGGACCCCCCTGATCCCTTAAGTCTCCTATAGAACCCCACTGATCCCATAAGTGACCCTATAGAAGCCCATTGCCTCATAAGTGCCCTATAGGACCCCACTGATCCCATAAGTGACCCTATAAGAACCCCCCGATCCCATAAGTGACCCTACAGGACCCCACTGATCCCATAAGGAACCGTATAGAAACCCCATTGCCCTTTAAGTCCCCTATAGGACCCCCCTGATCCCTTAAGTCTCCTATAGAACCCCACTGATCCCATAAATGACCCTATAGAAGCCCATTGCCTCATAAGTGCCCTATAGGATCCCACTGATCCCATAAGGAACCCTATAGAAACCCCATAAGTCCCCTAAGTTCCCTACAGGACCCCCTGATCCCATAAGTGACCCTACAGAAGCCCATTACCCCCTAAGTGTCCCTATAGGACCCCACTGATCCCATAAGTGACCCTATAAGAACCCCCCCGATCCCGTAAGTGACCCTACAGGACCCCCCTGATCCCTTAAGTCTCCTATAGAACCCCACTGATCCCATAAATGACCCTATAGAAGCCCATTGCCTCATAAGTGCCCTATAGGACCCCACTGATCCCATAAGTGACCCTACAGAAGCCCATTACCCCCTAAGTGTCCCTATAGGACCCCACTGACCCCATAAGTGACGCTATAGAAGCCCATTACCCCATAAGTGCCCTTATAAGAACCCCCCCGATCCCATAAGTGACCCTACAGGACCCCACTGATCCCATAAGGAACCCTATAGAAACCCCATTACCCCTTAAGTCCCCTATAGGACCCCCCTGATCCCTTAAGTCTCCTATAGAACCCCACTGATCCCATAAGTGACCCTATAGAAGCTCATTGCCTCATAAGTGCCCCTATAGGACCCCACTGATCCCATAAGTGACCCTATAGAAGCCCATTGCCTCATAAGTGCCCTATAGGATCCCACTGATCCCATAAGTGACCCTATAGAAGCCCATTACCCCATAAGTGCCCTTATAAGAACCCCCCCGATCCCATAAGTGACCCTACAGGACCCCACTGATCCCATAAAGAACCCTATAGGAACCCCATTGCCCCCTAAGTCCCCTATAAGACCCCACTGATCCCATAAGTGACCCTATAGAACCCCAATGCCCCATAAGTCCCCTATAGGACCCCACTGATCCCATAAGTGACCCTATAAAACCCCATTGCCCCATAAGTCCCCTAATATTACCCCATAATTCCTCCTCTGACCCCCACATCTGCCCCATAAGTGCCCCTATAACCCCCATCAGTGCCGCTATGGGACCCCCCCCCCCATAAGTGCCCCTATAAGCCTCATAATTGCCCCTATAAGCCCCATAAGTGTCCTTTAAGCCCCATAAGTGCCCCTATAGGACCCCCCCGTCCCATAATCCCCCCTCTGACCCCCACATCTCCCCCATAAGCGCCCCTATGTGCCCCATACCCACCCCATACTGCCCCTGTAGGACCCCCCCGCCCCATAAGTGCCCCCATAAGCCCCATAAGTGCCCCTATAGGACCCCCCCGTCCCATAATCCCCCCTCTGACCCCCAAATCTCCCCCATAACTGCCCCTATGCGCCCCATACCCACCCCATACTGCCCCTATAGGACCTCCCCGCCCCATAAGTGCCCCTATAGGACCCCCCCACCCCATAATCCCCCCTCTGACCCCCACATCTCCCCTGTAAGCGCCCCTATGAGCCCCATACCCACCCCATACTGCCCCTATAGGACCCCAATAAGCCCCATAAGTGCCCCTATAGGACCCCCCCACCCCATAATCCCCCCTCTGACCCCCAAATCTCCCCCATAACTGCCCCTATGAGGCCCATACCCACCCCATACTGCCCCTATAGAACCCCCTCGCCCCATAAGTGCCCCTATAGGCCCCCCCCACCCCATAATTCCCCCTCTGACCCCCACATCTCCCCCATAAGTGCCCCTATGTGCCCCATACCCACCCCATACTGCCCCTATAGAACCCCCTCCGCCCCATAAATGCCCCCCCCGCCCCATAAGTGTCCCTATAGGCCCCCCCCACCCCATAATCCCCCCTCTGACCCCCACATCTCCCCCATAAGCGCCCCTATGAGCCCCATACCCACCCCATACTGCCCCTGTAGGACCTCCCCCGCCCCATAAGTGCCCCTATAGGACCCCCCCACCCCATAATTCCCCCTCTGACCCCTACATCTCCCCCGTAAGCGCCCCTATGTGCCCCATACCCACCCCATACTGCCCCTATAGAACCTCCCTCGCCCCATAAGTGCCCCTATAGGACCCCCCCACCCCATAATCCCCCCTCTGACCCCCACATCTCCCCCATAAGTGCCCTTTTGAGCCCCATACCTACGCCATACTGCCCTTGTAGGACCCCCCCCGCCCCATAAGTGCCCCCATAAGCCCCATAAGTGCCCCTATAGGACCCCCCCACCCCATAATCCCCCTTCTGACCCCCACATCTCCCCCATAACTGCTCCTATGTGCCCCATACCCACCCCATACTGCCCCTATAGAACCCCCCTCGCCCCATAAGTGCCCCTATAGGACCCCCCCATAAGCCCCATAATCCCCCCTCTGACCCCCACATCTCCCCCATAACTGCTCCTATGAGCCCCATATCCATGCCATACTGCCCCTATAGGACCCCCCCCCCCCATAAGTGCCCCTATAGGCCCCCCCCCCCCCATAATTCCCCCTTGCCCCCCTGTCCCCCCCGCAGTTCCTCTGCCAGCCGTCGGATCTGAGCTCCGTCGGGCAGCGGCTGCAGCAGGAGGGGCTCCGCCTTTTGTCTTCCGGCGTCCGTTTGGTCCCCCACCGCCAGGTGGAGCTGCAGGCAGAACAAAGGGAAAGGGCAGAGCGGCTCATCCGGGAACTGAGCCGCTGTCCCGGGGTCATCGAGGTCATCCACAACATCCGGGAACCTGAAGGGGGAGAGGAGGGGGGGGAAACGGAAGGGGGGGTAAGGGATACGTGAGCGGGGGGAGGGGCTGGGGACCGGAAAGGGGGGGGTGGGAACCGGAAGTAGGGATTCCGAACAAGAAGTGGTTGGTCTCCGCCCCCTAAGTGGGTGGCTGGGAACCGGAAGTGGGGGTCTCAGACCCCCTAAGTGGGGAGCTGGGAACCGGAAGTGGGGGCTGGGAACCGGAAGTGGGGGCCTCAGACCCCTACGTGGGGAGCTGGGAACCGGAAGTGGGGGGGGGCTGCCCCGTGTGAATCTTGCCCCATAAGTGGGGGTCTCCGCCCCATAAGTGGGCATCACAGACCCATAAGTGTGGGTCTCAGACCCATAAGTGGGGGTCTCTGCTCCATTAAAGTGGATTTCAGTGGCCTAAGCGTGGATTGACTCCATAAGTGTGGGGCTGGGACCCATAAGTGGGGGTTTCTGCCCCATAAGTGGGGGGCTGGGAACCACAAGGGGGGAGTTTCTGCCCCATAAGTGGGGGTCAGGGACCCATAAATGGGGGTCTGGGACTGAGTGGGGGGGGGGGGCACTGCCCCATAAATGCGAATCCTGCCCCATAAGTGGGGGGCTGGGAACCAGAAGGTGAGATCTCTGCCCCATAAGTGGGGTCAGATGTGGGGTTTTATGGCCACCATTGGGTTTGGTAGCCTGGCGGCCATGTTTGGTAGCCACCCTTGGGGTTTGGTAGCCACCATTGGGTTTGGTAGCCCGGCGGCCATCTTTGGTAGCCACCCTTGGGTTTGGTAGCCCAGCGGCCATATTTGGTAGCCACCCTTGGGTTTGGTAGCCCGGCGGCCATGTTTGGTAGCCACCATTGGGGTTTGGTAGCCACCCTTGGGTTTTGGTAGCCACCATTGGGTTTGGTAGCCTGGCGGCCATATTTGGTAGCCACCCTTGGGTTTGGTAGCCCGGCAGCCATGTTTGGTAGCCACCATTGGGGTTTGGTAGCCACCATTGGGCTTGGTAGGCTGGCGGCCATGTTTGGTAGCCACCATTGGGGTTTGGTAGCCACCATTGGGTTTTGGTAGCCACCATTGGGTTTGGTAGCCACCATTGGGTTTGGTAGCCTGGCGGCCATCTTTGGTAGCCACCCTTGGGTTTGGTAGCCCGGCAGCCATGTTTGGTAGCCACCATTGGGGTTTGGTAGCCACCATTGGGTTTGGTAGCCTGGCGGCCATCTTTGGTAGCCACTCTTGGGTTTGGTAGCCCGGCGGCCATGTTTGGTAGCCACCATTGGGGTTTGGTAGCCACCATTGGGTTTTGGTAGCCTGGCGGCCATATTTGGTAGCCACTCTTGGGTTTGGTAGCCCGGCGGCCATGTTTGGTAGCCACCATTGGGGTTTGGTAGCCACCCTTGGGTTTTGGTAGCCACCATTGGGTTTGGTAGCCCGGTGGCCATCTTTGGTAGCCACCCTTGGGTTTGGTAGCCCGGCGGCCATGTTTGGTAGCCCATCAGCCATGTTTGGTAGCCACCCTTGCTTTATTGCAGTCAGGGGCTGTGCAGGAAAATGTCCCCATAGGGGAACAGCGCAGCGTCGTCGTCGTCGTCCTCGTCGTCGTCCTCGTTATCCTCATTATCCTCCTCCTCGTTAGCGCCGCTAACGAGCGCCTCGTTAATGGCCGCGGGGTCGGCGGGGGTCATCGACCTCGGGTTTGCGGGGTTAATGAGGGCTTCGCTAACGGGGCGCGTCGGTCTTAATTGGATGTGGGAGTTCGTTAGCGGCTCGGCCCCGGGGTTAATTACTGCGGGGTTAACGAGCGGCTCGTCGCTGGGGCGGGGGGGCCGGGAGGTGATGAGGGGTTCGTTAATGGGGCGGTTAATTGATTCCTCCCGGGCGTTAATTGGCCTCAACCCGTCGCGCTGAGCTCCAGCGTGGCGGCTGCCATCTTGAAAATGGCCGCCAGCGTGGAGGCCGCCATCTTGAAAATGGCCACCATCTTGGTGTCGGCCGTCTTGGAGTCGGCCATCTTGCCAGCCGCCGTGATGGCCGCCATCTTGCCAGCCGCCATCTTCACGTCGGCCATCTTGGAGTCGGCCATGTTGCTGTCGGCCGTCTTGCCAGCCGCCATCTTGGATTTGGCCATATTGGTAGCCACCGTCTTGCTGTTGGCCATCTTGCCGTCGGCCATCTTGGATTCGGCCATCTTGCCGCCCGCCATCTTGCCAGCCACCATCTTCGTGACGGCCATCTTGAATTTGACCATCTTGCCACCCGCCGTCTTGCAGTCGGCCATCTTGGAGTTGACCATCTTGGTACCGGCCATCCTGCCACCTGCCATCTTGGATTCGGCCATCTTGTTGTCTGCCATCTTGCCACCCGCCATCTTGCAGTCGGCCATCTTGCCGCCGTCCATCTTGCCACCCGCCATCCTGCAGTCGGCCATCCTGCCAACTACCATCTTGCAGTCGGCCATCTTGGTGTCGGCCATCTTGCCACCCGCCATCTCGCAATCGGCCATCTTGTTGCCGTCCGTCTTGCCACCCGCCCTCTTGGCTCCGTCCATCTTGCCACCCGCCATCTCGCTGCCGTCCATCTTGGCTCCTTCCATCTTGCCAGCCTCCCTCCTGCCCCCCACCCACCTCGGCTCCGCCGTCGCCCTTCCTACCCCCCTCGCTCCTCCTCCTGGCCCTCCTGGTGGGGTTCTGCAGGGGCTGCATTGCGGCCGCCCGATGTCGGAGCAGCCTGGTGAGGAGGAACCGGCGCTCGGTTCTGGCTCGCAGCCATTTGCTCTCGACGCGCGCCAGCTCATCGCACAGCGCTCCGTTCTGCAGCACCAGCAGCCGAGCCCAGCGCCGCAGGCGGCGGAACCGGGCCTGGGGGTGGGGCATGGAGCGATAATTAGTTAATTAACCGCCTCCTTCGGTAATTAACCGCCTCCTTCGGTAATTAACCGCCTCCTTCGGTAATTAACCGCCTGCTTCGGTAATTGACCGCCTTCTTTGTAGGATCTGCTAAGGAATTGACCAGCTCCTTTGTTAATTAACCACCTCCTTCGGTAATTAACCGCCTCCTTCGGTAATTAATCACCTCCTTCGGTAATTAACCACCTCCTTCGGTAATTAACCGCCTCCTTCGGTAATTAACCGCCTGCTTCGGTAATTAACCAGCTCCTTCGGTAATTAACCGCCTCCTTCGGTAATTAACCGCCTGCTTCGGTAATTGACCGCCTTCTTTGTAGGATCTGCTAAGGAATTGACCAGCTCCTTCGGTAATTAACCGCCTCCTTCGGTAATTAACTGCCTCCTTTGGTAATCAACCGCCTCCTTCGGTAATTAACCACCTCCTTCGGTAATTAACCGCCTCCTTCGGTAATTAACCGCCTGCTTCGGTAATTGACCACCTTCTTTGTAGGATCTGCTAAGGAATTGACCAGCTCCTTTGTTAATTAACCACCTCCTTCGGTAATTAACCGCCTCCTTCGGTAATTAACCGCCTCCTTCGGTAATTAACCTCCTGCTTCGGTAATTAACTGCCTCCTTCGGTAATTAACCGCCTGCTTCGGTAATTGACCGCCTTCTTTGTAGGATCTGCTAAGGAATTGACCAGCTCCTTTGTTAATTAACCGCCTCCTTCGGTAATTAACCGCCTCCTTCGGTAATTAACCGCCTCCTTCGGTAATTAACCGCCTGCTTCAGTAATTGACCGCCTTCTTTGTAGGATCTGCTAAGGAATTGACCAGCTCCTTTGTTAATTAACCGCCTCCTTCGGTAATTAACCGCCTCCTTTTGGTAATTAACCGCCTCCTTCGGTAATTAACCGCCTCCTTTGTTAATTAACCGCCTCCTTCGGTAATTAACCGCCTGCTTCGGTAATTAACCAGCTCCTTCGGTAATTAACCGCCTCCTTCGGTAATTAACCGCCTGCTTCGGTAATTGACCGCCTTCTTTGTAGGATCTGCTAAGGAATTGACCAGCTCCTTCGGTAATTAACCGCCTCCTTCGGTAATTAACTGCCTCCTTTGGTAATCAACCGCCTCCTTCGGTAATTAACCACCTCCTTCGGTAATTAACCGCCTCCTTCGGTAATTAACCGCCTCCTTCGGTAATTAACCGCCTGCTTCGGTAATTAACTGCCTCCTTCGGTAATTAATCGCCTCCTTCGGTAATTAACCGCCTGCTTCGGTAATTAACTGCCTCCTTCGGTAATTAACCAGCTCTTTCAGTAATTAACCGCCTCCTTCGGTAATTAACCAGCTCTTTCGGTAATTAACTGTCTCCTTCGGTAATTAGTTGCCTCCTTTGTTAGGTGGATCTGCTAAGGAATTGACTAGTTCCCGTGTTAATTAACCAGCTCCTTCGGTAATTGACCGCCTGCTTTGGTAATTAACCGCCTGCTTTGGTAATTAACCAGCTCCTTTGGTAATTAACCAGCTCTTTCGGTAATTAATCGCCTCCTTTGTTAGGTGGATCTGCTAAGGAACTGACCAGCTCCCTTGTTAATTAATCGCCTCCTTTGGTAATTAACCGCCTCCTTCGGTAATTAACCAGCTCCTTCGGTAATTATTAACCAGCTCCTTCAGTAACTAATCAGCTCCTTTGATAATTAACAAGTTCCTTCGGTAATTAACCACCTCTTTTGTTAGGTGAATCCACTCAGTAATTAACCAGCTCCTTCAGTAATTAACCAGCTCCTCTGTTAATTAACCAGCTCCTTTGGCAATTAACCACCTCCTTCGTTAGTTAATGAGTTCCTTCGTTAGTTAATGAGCTCCTTTGTTAGTTAATGAACTCCTTCGTTAGGTGTATCCACTCAGTAATTAACCACTTCCTTCGGTAATTAACCAGCTCCTTCTTTAGGTGCATCCACTCAGTAATTAATCAGTTCCTTCATTAGGGCGCATCTACCCACTAATTAACCGGCTCTTCCATTAGTTAACGACCTGTTTCGTTAATGAGCTCCCTCGTTAGGGTCTTAACGAGGACGGGCGGCGGGGATCGGGGGGCAGCGGAGCCACCCTGAAAGGAGAGAACAGCAGTAATTTGTTAATTGGTCCGTTAATTGGCTAATTGGTCGGTTAGTTAGTTGGTTAATTCCTTAGCTAGTTGATTAGGTAATTGGCTAATTAATTAGCGTTGCAATTAATTCACACCGTGCAACCACTGCAATGCTGTGCAGTGAATGCAACGCTGTGCAATTAGCGCTGCACATGTTAATTAGCGCCGTGCATATTCATTAGCACCACACGTTGTAATTAACACGCTGCAATGAATGCAATGCATTGCAATGAGCACCGTACATGTTAATTAGCACCGTGCATGTTAATTAGCAACACACATTGCAATTAACACCGTGCAACGAATGCAGTGCAATGCAACGCATATTAATGAGCACCTAATGCATGCTAATTAGCACCACACACTGCAATTAACACCACGCCATGACTGCAATGGGTGCAACGCTGTGCAATTAGCACCTTGCATATTAATTAAAACCGTGCATGTTAATTAGCAACGCGCAGTGAAAGCAGCGCTGTCCAATTAGCACCGTGCATATTAATTAGCACCGTGCATATTAATTAGCATCGTGCAACGCACGCAGGGCACTGCAATGAGTCTCACGCAGTGCAATGAACACCGTGCCCTGCAATTAACGCCGTGCATATTAATTAGCGCCCTGCATGTTAACTACCACCATGCAACGAGTGCCGTGCAGTGCATATTAATGAGCACCGTGCGTGCTAATTAGCCCCACACAATGCAATTAACACCATGCAATGACTGCAAAGGGTGCAACGCTGTGCAATTAGCACCGTGCATATTAATTAACGCCGTGCATATTAATTAGCGCCCTGCATATTAATTAGCGTCCCGCACGTCGATTAGCGCATGCAATGCGTTAATCAGCCCCGCGCCGTTAATGAGCCGGGCGGCGCTCCCGCACTCCTTAATTAATTGTCGCTCCCCCGTTCCGAGCTAATTAGCGCTCCGCAATTAACCGCCCCTATCGGCCCTTCGTGCCGCCCCGCTCTTCTCCCCCCCCCCGCTCACTCACCCGCCAGCAGCCGGAACCGGAAGCGAGTGAGCGGGGCTTCCGCCGGAAAGCGGAAGTGCCGCCGCAGTGGAGCGGCGCAGAGGTGGGGGTGGGGCTTAAAGTGGAGACTCCGAGAGCGAGGCGTTTGGGGGGAGGGGGGCGTGACGTCGTCGGGCGGTGGTGACGTCATCGGGGTATACTGGTCCCTACTGGTCCCTACTGGTGCCATACTGTTCGCTGTTGGTTCATACCGGTGCTCTACTGGTCCATACTGGTTCATACTGGCCCCTACTGGTGCTATACTGGTGCCATACTGGTTCATACTGGTCCGTACTGGTCCCTACTGGTGCCATACTGGTCCCTATTGGTGCCATACTGGTGCCTACTGGTCTCTATCAGTGCCTGCTGTTCCCTATTGGTGCTCTACTGGTGCCATACTGGTCCCTACTGGTGCCATACTGGTTCCTACAGATCCCTACTGCTCCCTACTGGTGCCATACTGGTGCCATATTGTTCCCTACTTGTGCCATACTGGTGCCTACTGGTCCCTACTGGTGCCATACTGGTCCCTACTGGTACCTACTGGTCTCAATTGGTGCCATACTGGTGCCATACTGGTCCCTACTGATGCCATACTGGTCCATACTGCTCCCTACTGGTGCTATATTCATCCCTACTGGTGCCATACTGGTGCCATACTGGGGCCATACTGGTCCCTACTGGTTCATACTGGTCCCTACTGGTCCAAACTGGTCCCTACCGGTACCTACTGGTCTCTATCGGTGCCATACTGGTGCCATACTGGTCCCTACTGGTGCCATACTGGTCCATACCGGTCCCTACTGCTCCCTACTGGTGCCATACTGGTGCCATACTGGTCCCTACTGGTCCCTACTGGTGCCATACTGGTTCCTACAGATCCCTACTGCTCCCTACTGGTGCCTTACTGGTGCCATACTGGTCCCTACTGGTGCCATACTGGTCCCTACTGATCCCTACTGGTGCCATACTGCTCCCTGCTGGTGCCGTACTGGTCCATACTGGGCCCTCCCCGAAGCGCTCAGTCAGAAGGCGGCGTCACTCCGTCTCCTAGCAACGCATCACGTGACTACACACAACTTCCGGTCCAGCCTCATTACTTCCTGGCGTCGCTCCGTCTCCTAGCAGCGCGTCACGTGACTACACACGACTTCCGGTCCAGCCTCATTACCTCCTGGAGTCGCTCCGTCTCCTAGCAACGCGTCACGTGACTACACACGACTTCCGGTTCAACCACCACTCCCTTCCTTCCCTCACTCCGTCTTTTAACTCCACTTCCGCTTCTGAAACGCGCCACTTCCGGCGCGACGCATTTGCCCCCCCCCCCCCTCCCCTCCCCCAGCCCCCCCCATCATGGCGGACCCTCCGGCTCTCTCCGTTCCTCCGGGAACGGCGGAAAACGGCGCGGCGGGGCGGATCCCAACCCCACCCCGGGGAGAAGCGGGGCCCGGGCCCCCCCCGCCTCCACCTCCTCCTCCGCCGCCTCCTCCCCCGCCTCGGGAAGCGGAAGTGGCGGTGGAGATCGGGGAAACCTATTTGTGCCGGAGGGCGGACGGCAGCTGGCGTGAGTGCGGCCTGCGGGGAGCAGCGGGGGCCTATGGGGCCTAATGGGGGGCTGTGGAGGCCTATGGAGGCCTGGTGGGGCATAATGGGGGCCTATGGGGTCTAGTGGGGCCCTATGGGGTCTGTGGGGCCCTATGGGGTCTGTGGGGCTCTATGGGGCATAATGGGGGCCCTATGGGGTCTGTGGGGCCCTATGGGGTCTGTGGGGCTCTATGGGGCATAATGGGGCTCTATGGGGCATAATGGGGGCCCTATGGGGTCTGTGGGGCTCTATGGGGCATAATGGGGGCCCTATGGGGTCTGTGGGGCTCTATGGGGCATAATGGGAGCCCTGTGGGGTCTGTGGGGCCCTATGGGGTCTGTGGGGGCCCTATGGGGTCTGTGGGGCTCTATGGGGCATAATGGGGGCCCTAGGGTCTGTGGGGCCTATGGGGCATTCTGGGGGTCCTATGGGGTCTATGGGGCTCTATGGGCATAATGGGGGCCCTATGGGGTCTGTGGGGCTTGTAGGGCTATGGGGCCTATGGGCTATGGGGCCCTTGGGGTCTTTGGGCTCTATGGGCATAATTGGGGCCCTATTGGGTCTGTGGGGCTCTATGGGGCATAATGTGGGCTCTGGGTTGGGGCCTATTGTGCCCTATGGGGCATAATTGGGGCCCTATGGGGTCTGTGGGGCCCTATGGGGCATAATTTGGGCCATGGGGTCTGTGGGGCCCTATGGGGCATAATGGGGGCCCTTGGGTCTGTGGGGCTCTATTGGGCATAATGGGGGCCCTGGGTCTGTGGGGCTCTATGGGGCTTAATGGGGGCCCTATGGGGTCTGTGGGGCCTATGGGCTAATGGGCCTATGGGGTCTGGGGGCCCTATGGGGTCTGTGGGGCCGGGGCTGTGGCCCTATGGGGCTATGGGCTATGGGGTCTGTGGGCCCTGTGGGGCATAATGGGGGCCCTATGGGGTCTGTGGGCCTATGGGGTTTGGGCCCTATGGGGCTTTGGGCTCTATGGGGCCTAATGGGGGCCCTATGTGGTCTGTGTGGCTCTATGGGGCATAATGGGGGCCCTATGGGGTCTTTGGGCCATATGGGTCATAATTGGGGCCCTATGGGGTCTGTGGGCCTCTATGGGGCATAATGGGGGCCCTATGGGGTCTGTGGGGCTCTATGGGGCATAATGGTGGGCCTTGGTTGGGTCTGTGGGGCTCTATTGGGCATAATTGGGGCCCTATGGGGACTGTGGGGCTCTATTGGGCATTATGGGGGCCCTATGGGGGCTGTGGGGTCTGTTGGGCTCTATGGGGCATAATGGGGGCCCTGGTCTGTTGGACTCATTGGGCTTAATGGGGGCCCTATGGGGTCTGTTGGGCTCTATGGGCCTAATGGGGGACCTATGGGCTCTGTGGGGCCCTAGGGTGGATCTGGGGCTGGTGGGGCCTATGGTTGGGGCTCTGTGGGCTAATGGGTTTGGGCTCGTGGGGTTGGGCTCTGTGGGGCCCTATGGGGTCTGTGGGCTCTGGTGGTAATGGGGCCTATGGGGTCTTGGGGCTCTATGGGGCTAATGGGGGCCCTATGGTTTCTGTGGGCTATGGGGCATAATGGGGGCCCTATGGGGGGTCTGTGGGGCCTTTGGGTGGGCCCCTATGGGGTCTGTTGGGCTCTATGGGGCATAATTGGGGCCCTATGTGGTCTGGGTTTGGGCTCTGTGGGCCCCTAATGGGGGCCCTTTGGACTCTGTGGCTATGGGGCATAATGGGGGTCTGGGGCCTGGGCTCTTTGGGACCATGGGGTTTGGGTCTGTGGCCCTATGGGGTCTTGGGGCTTATGGGGCATAATGGGGGCCCTATGGTGGCTGTGGGTTGGGCCTAATGGGGCCCTATGGGTTCTGTGGCCTGGGTTGGGTTGTGCCTATGGGGTTGGGGCTCTGGGCTTTGGGGGGGCCCTATGGGTTATGGGCCTATGGGCATGTGGGGCCCTATGGGTTCTGTGGGGCTCTATGGGGCATAATGGGTGCCCTATGGGGTTTGTGGGGCTCTATGGGCCCCTAATGGGTGGGCCTTTGGGGTCTGTGGGGCCCTATGGTTTGGCGGGGCTTGGGGGTCTGTGGGCCCCTATGGGGTTGGGGTCTGTGGGCCCTTGGGGTTTTGGGGCTCTTGGGGCCCTATGGGGTTTGGTCGTGGGGCCTTTGGGGCCTGGGGGCCCTATGGGGTCTGTGGGGCTCTATGGGCCATATGGGGGGGCTCTGGGGCCTGTGGGGTATGGGCTCTGTGGGGCCATGGGGTTTGGGGTCCCTATGGGGTTTGGGACCTATGGGGCCTGTGGGCCTGGTTGGGACATGGGCTATGGGGTCTGTGGGGCCATGGTCTGTGTGGCTCTGTGGGGTTAGCCCTATGGTTTGGGCTCTATGGGGCATGGGGTCTGTGGGCCTTGTGGGGTTTGGGGCCCCTATGGGTTTGGGGCTCTTGGGCCTTGGGTTTGGGCTCTGGCCTGGGCTTTGGGGCTCTGTGGGCCTGTGGTTGGCAGTGGGGCTTTGGCCTGTGGGCCCTAGGGGTTGCTCGTGGGCTTTGGGGCCCTATGGGGTTTGGCCTTGGGCTCTGGGGCCCTATGGGGTTTTGGGCTCTGTGGGGCTTTGGGGACTCTGTGGGGCCCCTATGGGGTTTTGGGAAGCTCATGTGGGGCCTTGGGAGGCTATGGGCCCCTATGGGGTTTTGGGGGGTCTGTGGGGCCCCTATGGGTTTGGGGCTCTGTGGGGCCTATGGGGTCTTGGGTCTGTGGGGCTTTGGGGGCATCTGGGGGCCCTATGGGGTCTGTGGGGCTCTATGGGGCTATGGGGGTCCTATGGGGTCTGTGGGCTCAGTGGGGCATTTGGGGCTAATCTGTGGGGCCCCTATGGGGTTTGGGGCTCTGGGGATCAGTGGGGCTTTTGGGATCTGTGGGGCCCCTATGGGGTTTTGGGGCTCTATGGGCTATTGGGGCCTAAGGGGTCTGTGGGGCCAATGGGTTCTTGGGGCTCAGTGGGGCATATGGGGGGGCTCTGTGGAGCCCTATGGGGTTTTGGGACTCTGTGGGGTCAGTGGGGCTTTGGTGGGCTCTGTAGGGCCCTATGGGGTTGTGGGAGCCCGTGGGGCTTTGGGGGCTCTGTGGGGCCCCTATGGGGTTTTGGGGGCTCTGTGGGGCCCCTATGAGGTTTTGGAACTCAGTGGGTTTGGGGTGCTCTATGGGGCCCTATGGGGTTTTGGGAAGCTCAGTAGGGTTTGGGGGGGCTCTGTGGGGCCCCTATGGGGTTTTGGGACTCAGTGGGGTTTTGGGGGGCTCAGTTGGGCCCCTATGGGGTTTTGGGACTCAGTGGGGTTTTGGGGGGCTCTGTGGGGCCCCTATGGGGTTTTGGGACTCAGTGGGGCTTTGGGGGGCTCTGTGGGGCCCCTATGGGGTTTTGGGGGGGCTCTGTGGGGCCCCTGTGGGGTTTTGGGACTCAGTGGGGCTTTGGGCGGCTCAGTGGGGCCCCTATGGGGTTTTGGGACTCTGTGGGGCTCAGTGGGGCTTGGGGGAGCTCTGTGGGGCCCATGGGGTTTTGGGAAGCTCAGTGGGGTTTTGGGGGGGCTCTGTGGGGCCCGTATGGGGTTTTGGGACTCAGTGGGGCTTTGGGGGGCTCTGTGGGGCCCCTATGGGGTTTTGGGACTCAGTGGGGCTTTGGGGGGCTCTGTGGGGCCCCTTGTGGGTTTTGGGGGGGCTCTGTGGGGCCCGTGTGGGGTTTTGGGACTCAGTGGGGTTTTGGGGGCTCAGTGGGGCCCCTATCGGGTTTTGGGGGGCTCTGTGGGGCCCCTTTGGGGTTTTGGGAAGCTCAGTGGGGTTTTGGGGGGGCTCTGTGGAGCCTCTATGGGGTTTTGGGACTCAGTGGGGCTTTGGGGGTCTCTGTGGAGCCCCTATCGGGTTTTGGGGCTCAGTGGGGCTTTGGGGGCTCTGTGGGGCCCCTATGGGGTTTGGGAGCTCTGTGGGACTCAGTGGGGTTTTGGGCGGCTCAGTTGGCCCCTGTGGGGTTTTGGGAAGCTCAGTTGGGCTCAGTAGGGTTTTGGGGGGGCTCTGTGGGGCCCAATGCGGTTTTGGGAAGCTATGGGGTTTTGGGGGGGCTCTGTGGGGCCCCTGTGGGGTTTTGGGACTCAGTGGGGCTTTGGGGGCTCTGTGGGGCCCCTATTGGGTTTTGGGGGGTCTTTGTGGGGCCCCTATGGGGTTTCGCTGTCTCTGTGAGGTCCCTATGGGGTTTTGGGGTCTCTGTGGGGCTGCTGTGGGGTCCCTGATCCCAGTGTTTCCCACCCCCAGACTCAGCGGAGGTGATTCAGTCGCGGCTGAACGAGCAGGAGGGGCGCGAGGAGTTCTACGTGCACTACGTCGGCTGTAAGTCCTCCAAACACCCCCAAAAACCCCCGGCGGACCCCAACCCCCCCCCGCCCCCCCCCCCCCCAAAAAAAAAAACCCCATATCCCCCAGCCCCCCCAAAATACCCACAAAACCCCTGTAGCCCCCCCCCCTTCCCCCAACTCCGTAGGGCTGCGCTGAGCTCCTGCTGCTTGCAGTTCGCCGCATGGCGGAGGAGCGACTGTAAGTCCTCCAACGCCCCCAAAAAAGACCCCAAATCTTTTAAAATCACCCCAAATCCTCGCAAATTGCCCCAAATCCACTTCCCAAACCACACAGGGCCCTATAGGATCCCTATAGGGTCGCTCTAGGGTTGTGCTGAGCTCCCAGTGCTCCCAGTTCTCCACCGCTTGGGATGGATGGTGGTTGACTGTAAGTCCTCCAACACCCCAAAAACACCCAGAATTCCCTAAAATGGCCGCAGATCCATTCCTAAACCCCATAGGGTCCTATAGGATCCTTATAGGGTTGTGCTGAGCTCCCAGTGCTCCCAGTTCACCGCTGCTTGGGATGGATGGTGGTTGATTGTAAGTCCTCCAACACCCCAAAAACACCCAAAATCCCTTAAAATGGCCTCAGATCCACCCCCGAACCCGTAGGGCCCTATAGGATCCTTATAGGGTTGTGCTGAGCTCCCAGTGCTCCCAGTTCCCCACCGCTTGGGATGGATGGTGGTTGACTGTAAGTCCTCCAAACACCCCAAAAACACCCAAAAATCTCATAAAATGGCCCCAAACGGCCCAAATCCGCCCCCGAACCCCATTAGGCCCTATAGGGTCGCTATAGGATTGTGCTGAGCTTCCAGTGCTCCCAGTTCACCACCGCTTGGGTTGGATGGTGTTTGACTGTAAGTCCTCCAACACCCCAAAAGCACCCAAAAATCCCTTAAAATGGCCGCAGATCCCCCCCGAACCCCATAGGGCCCTATAGGATCCTTATAGGGTTGTGCTGAGCTCCCAGTGCTCCCAGTTCACCGCTGCTTGGGATGGATGGTGGTTGATTGTAAGTCCTCCAAACACCCCAAAAACACCCCAAAATCTCGTAAAATGGCCCTGAGTGGCCCCAAATCCACCCCCGAACCCCACAGGGCCCTATAGGGTCCCTATAAGGTTGCTGCAGGGTTGTGCTGAGCTCCCAGTGCTCCCAGTTCCCCACCGCTTGGGATGGATGGTGGTTGACTGTAAGTCCTCCAACACCCCAAAATCACCCCAAATCCCCTAAAATGGCCGCAAATCCCCCCCGAAACCCACAGGGCCCTATAGGTTGCTTATAGGGTTGTGCTGAGCTCCCAGTGCTCCCAGTTCACCACCGCTTGGGTTGGATGGTGGTTGACTGTAAGTCCTCCAACACCCCAAAAGCATCCAAAAATCCCTTAAAATGGCCTCAAACGGCACCAAATCCGTCCCCGAACCCCATTGGGCCCTATAGGGTCGCTCTAGGGTTGTGCTGAGCTCCCAGTGCTCCCAGTTAACCGCCGCTTGGGATGGATGGTGGTTGATTGCAAGTCCTCCAAACACCCCAAAAACACCCCAAAATCCCTTAAAATGGCCCTCAGTGGCCCCAGATCCGACCCCGAACCCCATAGGGCCCTATAGGGTCGCTATAGGGTCTCTATAGGGTTGTGCTGTGCTCCCAGTGCTCCCAGTTCCCCACCGCTTGGGATGGATGGTGGTTGACTGTAAGTCCTCCAAACACCCCAAAAACACCCCAAAATCCCTTAAAATGGCCCTCAGTGGCCCCAAATCTGCCCCCGAACTCTGTAGGGCCCTATAGGGTTGCTATAGGGTTGCTATAGGGTTGTGCTGAGCTCCCAGTGCTCCCAATTAACCGCCACTTGGGATGGATGGTGGTTGACTGCAAGTCCTCCAAACACCCCAAAAACACCCCAAAATCCCTTAAAATGGCCCTCAGTGGCCCCAAATCCGCCCCCGAACTCCACAGGGCCCTATAGGGTCGCTATAGGGTTGTGCTGAGCTCCCAGTGCTCCCAGTTCCCCACCGCTTGGGATGGATGGTGGTTGACTGTAAGTCCTCCAAACACCCCAAGAACACCCCAAAATCCCTTAAAATGGCCCTCAGTGGCCCCAGATCCGCCCCCGAACCCCATAGGGCCCTATAGGGTTGCTATAGGGTTGCTATAGGATTGTGCTGTGCTCCCAGTGCTCCCAGTTCCCCACCGCTTGGGATGGATGGTGGTTGACTGTAAGTCCTCCAAACACCCAAAAACACCCCAAAATCCCTTAAAATGGCCCTCAGTGGCCCCAAATCCGCCCCCGAACTCTGTAGGGCCCTATAGGGTTGCTATAGGGTCGCTATAGGGTTGTGCTGAGCTCCCAGTGCTCCCAGTTAACCGCCGCTTGGGATGGATGGTGGTTGACTGCAAGTCCTCCAAACACCCCAAAAACACCCCAAAATCCCTTAAAATGGCCCCAAACGGCCCCAGATCCGCCCCCGAACCCCATAGGGCCCTATAGGGTCGCTCTAGGGTTGTGCTGAGCTCCCAGTGCTCCCAGTTCCCCACCGCTTGGGATGGATGGTGGTTCACTGTAAGTCCTCCAAACACCCCAAAAACACCCCAAAATCCCTTAAAATGGCCCTCAGTGGCCCCAAATCCGCCCCCAAACTCTGTAGGGCCCTATAGGGTTGCTATAGGGTTGCTATAGGGTTGTGCTGAGCTCCCAGTGCTCCCAGTTAACCACCGCTTGGGATGGATGGTGGTTGACTGTAAGTCCTCCAAACACCCCAAAAACACCCCAAAATCCCTTAAAATGGCCCCAAACGGCCCCAGATCCGCCCCCGAACTCTGTAGGGCCCTATAGGGTTGCTATAGGGTCTCTATAGGGTTGTGCTGAGCTCCCAGTGCTCCCAGTTAACCACCACTTGGGATGGATGGTGGTTGACTGTAAGTCCTCCAGACACCCCAAAAACACCCCAAAATCCCTTAAAATGGCCCCAAACGGCCCCAGATCCGCCCCCGAACCCCATAGGGCCCTATAGGGTCACTCTAGGGTTGTGCTGAGCTCCCAGTGCTCCCAGTTAACCGCCGCCTGGACGAATGGGTGGACCGGAACCGACTGGCGCTGAGCAAAACGCTGAAGGACGCGGTGCAGAAAAACTCGGAACAGTTTTTGGGGGAACTCCCGGAACAACCGGAGAGAAAGATCACCCGGAACCAGAAACGGAAACACGACGAAATCAACCATGTGCAGAAGGTAGGGGGGGGAACTGGGAGGGAACTGGGAGAAACTGGGAGGCGACTGGGAGGGATTTAGGGTGACTGAGAAGGATCTGGGAGGGATTGGGAGGAGACTGGGATGGATGGGAGCAACCAGGATGGGACTGGGAGGGACTGGGGGCAACTGGGGGGTGACTGGGAAGAAACTGGGGGCAACTGGGAGGTGAATATGAGGGACTGGGGTGACTGGGAGAGACTGGGAAGGCTGGGAGGGAACTGGAGGCAACTGGGAGGCGAACTGAGAAGGGCTGTGGGCAATTGAGAGGGACTGGGGGTGACTGGGGGCGACTGGGAGGGAACTGGAGCCAACTTAGAAGCAACTGGGAGGGTCTGGGGGCATCTGGGAGGTGACTGGAGGAGGGACTGGGATGACTGGGAGGGAACCGGGAGCATCTGGGAGGGAAGTGGGGGCAACTGGGAGCGATTGGGGGTGCTGGGGGAACAACTGGGAGGGACTGGGGACGACTGGGAGGGAACTGGGGGCATCTGGGAGGAGACTGGGAGGGACTGGGAGGGAACTGGGGCCAACTGAGAAGCAACTGGGAGGGTCTGGGGGCATCTGGGAGGCGACTGGGAGGGACTGGGACAACTGGGAGGGAACCGGGGGCATCTGGGAGGTGACTGGGAGGGACTTGGCTGACTGGGAGAGACTGGGGACAACTGGGAGGGAACTGGAGGCAACTGGGAGGCGACTGAGAAGGGCTGTGGGCAATTGAGAGGGACTGGGGGGACTGGGGGCGACTGGGAGGGAACTGGGGCCAACTGAGAAGCAACTGGGAGGGTCTGGGGGCATCTGGGGGCGACTGGGAGGGACTGGGACAACTGGGAGGGAACCGGGGGCATCTGGGAGGGAAGTGGGGGCAACTGGGAGCGATCGGAGGGGCTGGGGGAACAACTGGGAGGAGACTGGGAGCGACTGGGAGGGAATTGGGGGCATCTGGGAGGAGACTGGGAGCGACTGGGAGGGAACTGGGGGCAACTGAGAAGCAACTGGGAGGGTCTGGGAGGCGACTGGGAGGAACTGGGGGGACTGGGAGGGAACCGGGGGCATCTGGGAGGGAAGTGGGGGTAACTGGGAGCGACTGGGGGGGCTGGGGGAACAACTGGGAGGGACTGGGGGCGACTGGGAGGGAACTGGGGGCAACTGGGAGGCAACTGGGAGGGACTGGGACAACTGGGAGAGACTGAGAGGGAGACTGGGAGGGACTGGGGTGACTGGGAGGGATGGAGGAACTGGGACCAAACTGGAAGCAACTGGAAGGGTCTGGGGCATCTGGGAGTGACTGGGAGGCAACTGGGAGAGACTGGGAGGCATCTGGGAGGGACTGGGAGGATGACTGGACGACTGGAGATGACGGGGGATCTGGGAGAGATTGGGAGGCAACTGGGAAGGGGCTGGGGGACAACTGGAGGGAAATGAGAGGGCATCTGGGAGGGACTAGGGCGACTGGGAGAGACTGGGAGGCAACTGGGAGGGACTGGGGGGCAACTGGGAGCGATTGGGGGCATGGGGAGGGACTGAGGGAGACTGGGAGGGAAGTGGGAAGGACTGGGGGGCAACTGGGAGGGACTGATAGAGACTGGGAGGCAACTGGGAAGGGACTAGGGGGCAACTGGAGGGACTGGGGCCACAGGGAGGGACTGGGAGAGACTGGGAGGCAACTGGGAAGGACTGGGGCTACGGAGGGGAACTGATAGAGACTGGGAGGCAACTGGGAAGGACTGCGGGGCAACTGGGATGGACTGGGAGGGCAACTGGTAGGGACTGGGGCACCACGGGAAAGGACTGGTAGAGACTGGGAGCCAACTGGGAAGGACTGGCGCCACAGGGAGGGCCTGAGAGAGACTAGGGAGCAACTGGCAAGGACTGGAGGGCAACTGGGAGGGACTGGTAGAGACTGAGAGCCAACTGGGACTGTACTGGGGCCACAGGGAGGGACTGGGAGAGACTGGGAGGCAACTGGAAGGACTGGGGCCATGGGGACGAACTGGTAGAGACTGGGAGCCAACTGGGTAGGACTGGGGCCACAGGGAGGGACTGGTGGAGACTAGGGGGCAACTGGGAAGGACTGGGGAGGCAACTGGGAAGGACTGGGAGGGCAACTGGAAGGGACTGGGGCACCACGGGGAGGGACTGGGAGACTGGGAGGCAAGTGGGAAGGACTGGGGGGAACTAGGAGGAACTGGTAGAGACTGGGAGGCAACTGGGAAGGGACTGGGAGGCAACTGGGAAGGACTGAGGCCACGGGGAGGGACTGAGAGAGACTGGGAGGTAACTGGGAAGGATTGGGGGGCAACTGGGATGGACTGGGAGGGCAACTGGAAGGGACTGGGGCACCACGGGGAGGGACTGGGAGGCAACTGGGAAGGACTGGGGGCAACTGGGAAGGACTGGGGCCATGGGGAGGGACTGAAAGAGACTGGGAGGCAACTTGGAAGGACTGGGGGGCAACTGGGAAGGACTGAGAGGGCAACTGGAGGGGACTGGAGCTATGGGGAGGGACTGGTAGAGACTGGGAGGCAACTGGGAAAGACTGGGGGGCAACTGGGAAGGACTGGGAGGGCAACTGGGAGGGACTGATAGAGACTGGGGGGCAACTGGGAAGGGACTGGGAGGCAACTAGGAAGGACTGGGGGGCAACTGGGAAGGACTGGGGGGCAACTGGAGGGACTGGGAGAGACTGGGAGGCAACTGGGAAGGGACTGGGGGGCAACTGGGAGAGACTGGGGCCACAGGGAGGGACTGGGAGAGACTGGGAGGCAAGTGTGAAAGACTGGGGGTCAACTGGGAGGGACTGGTAGAGACTGGGAGGCAACTGGGAAGGGACTGGGGGGCAACTGGGAGAGACTGGGACGGCAACTGGGACCCACTGGGCCTTACTGGGACCCCCAGACCTACGCAGAGATGGACCCCACCACGGCAGCGCTGGAGAAGGAGCACGAAGCGGTGAGTCTGACCCCAAAACCGCCTCGTTTCTCCCCAAATCTCCCGTCCCCCCCCCTTCACAAACAGCCCCGGGGGAGGGGGGGAAGAGGGGGGGATCCCCGGATGTGAGGAGGAGCCCCAAAAACGCCGTTTTTCGCCCCGTTTTTCAGATCACCAAAGTGAAATACGTGGACAAAATCCACATCGGGCACTTTGAGATCGACGCCTGGTATTTCTCCCCCTTCCCCGAGGACTACGGCAAGCAGCCCAAGCTGTGGATCTGCGAGTATTGCCTCAAGTACATGAAGTACGAGCGCACCTACCGCCTCCACCTGGTGGGTGACACGCGTGTGACGCGCCGCGACGCGCTTAGGGGGCACGTGGGGCACGCGGGGATGTGGGGATGTGGGACCCATGTCTAGTTCTGCAGGTGTTACCCTGAGAACTGAACCCCATCTGCATGCATGGGTGGGTGATATGCTTAGGAACACGTGTGACACACTTGGGGATGCGTGTGACATGCTACGACATGCGTGTGACACGCTTAGGGGGCACGTGGGACACGCGGGGATGTGGGGATGTGGGACCTATGTCTGGTTCTGGGGGTGTTACCCTGAGAACTGAACCCCATCTGCATGCATGGGTGGGTGACATACTTAGGAACACGTGTGACATGCTTGGGGATGCGTGTGACATGCTATGACATGCGTGTGACACGCTTAGGGGGCACGTGGGACACGCGGGGATGTGGGGATGTGGGACCCACGTTTGATTCTGGGGGTGTTACCCTGAAAACTGGAGCCCAGCTGCGTCTGTATAGTGGGTGACATGCTTAGGAACACGTGTGACACGTTTGGGGGTGCGTGTGACATGCTATGACATGCGGGGATGTGGGGATGTGGGACCTATGTCTGGTTCTGGGGGTGTTACCCTGAAAACTGAACCCCATCTGCATGCATGGGTGGGTGATATGCTTAGGAACACGTGTGACACGCTTGGGGATGCGTGTGACATGCTATGACATGCGTGTGACACGCTTAGGGGGCACGTGGGGCACGCGGGGATGTGGGGATGTGGGACCCACGTTTGGTTCTGGGGGTGTTACCTTGAAAACTGAACCCCGTCTGCGTGCATGGGTGGGTGACATGCTTGGGGATGCGTGTGACACGCTTAGGGGGCACGTGGGACACGCGGGGATGTGGGGATGTGGGACCCACGTTTGGTTCTGGGGGTGTTGCCCTGAAAACTGGAGCCCAGCTGCGTCTGTATAGTGGGTGACACGCTTAGGGACATGTATAACATGCTTGGGGATGCGTGTGACATGCTATGACACGCGTGTGACATGCGGGGATGTGGGACCCATGTTTGGTTCTGCAGGTTTTACCCTGAAAACTGAACCCCATCTGCATGCATGAGTGGGTGACATGCTTAGGAACACGTGTGACACGCTTGGGGATGCGTGTGACATGCTATGACATGCGTGTGACACGCTTAGGGGGCACGTTGGACACGCGGGGATGTGGGGATGTGGGACCCACGTTTGTTTCTGGGGGTGTTACCCTGAAAACTGGAGCCCAGCTGCGTCTGTATAGTGGGTGACATGCTTAGGAACACGTGTGACACGTTTGGGGGTGCGTGTGACATGCTATGACATGCGGGGATGTGGGGATGTGGGACCTATGTCTGGTTCTGGGGGTGTTACCCTGAAAACTGAACCCCATCTGCATGCATGGGTGGGTGATATGCTTAGGAACACGTGTGACACGCTTGGGGATGCGTGTGACATGCTATGACATGCGTGTGACACGCTTAGGGGGCACGTGGGGCACGCGGGGATGTGGGGATGTGGGACCCACGTTTGATTCTGGGGGTGTTGCCCTGAAAACTGAACCCCGTCTGCGTGCATGGGTAGTTGACATGCTTAGGAACATGTGTGACACACTTGGGGACGCGTGTGACATGCTATGACATGCGTGTGACACGCTTAGGGGGCACGTGGGACACGCGGGGATGTGGGGATGTGGGACCCACGTTTGGTTCTGGGGGTGTTGCCCTGAAAACTGGAGCCCAGCTGCGTCTGTATAGTGGGTGACATGCTTAGGAACACGTGTGACACGCTTGGGGATGCGTGTGACATGCTATGACACACGTGTGACATGCGGGGATGTGGGGATATGGGACCCATTTTTGGTTCTGCAGGTTTTACCCTGAAAACTGAACCCCATCTGCATGCATGGGTGGGTGACATGCTTAGGAACACGTGTGACATGCTTGGGGACGCGTGTGACATGCTATGACATGCGTGTGACACGCTTAGGGGGCACGTGGGGCACGCGGGGATGTGGGGATGTGGGACCCACGTTTGGTTCTTCGGGTGTTGCCCTGAAAACTGGAGCCCAGCTGCGTCTGTATAGTGGGTGACACGCTTAGGGACATGTATAACATGCTTGGGGATGCGTGTGACATGCTATGACACGCGTGTGACATGCAGGGATGTGGGGATATGGGACCAATTTTTGGTCCTGCAGGTTTTACCCTGAAAACTGAACCCTATCTGCATGCATGGGTGGGTGATATGCTTAGGAACACGTGTGACACTCTTGGGGATGCGTGTGACATGCTATGACACACGTGTGACACGCTTAGGGGGCACGTGGGACACGCGGGGATGTGGGGATGTGGGACCCACGTTTGGTTCTGCGGTTGTTACCCTGAAAACTGGAGCCCAGCTGCGTCTGTATAGTGGGTGACATGCTTAGGGACATGTATAACATGCTTGGGGATGCGTGTGACATGCTATGACACGCGTGTGACATGTGGGGATGTGGGACCCATGTTTGGTTCTGCAGGTTTTACCCTGAAAACTGAACCCCATCTGCATGCATGGGTGGGTGACATGCTTAGGAACACATGTGACACACTTGGGGACGCGTGTGACATGCTATGACATGCGTGTGACATATAGGGATGTGGGGACGTGGGACCTATGTCTGGTTCTGGGGGTGTTACCCTGAGAACTGAACCCCATCTGCATGCATGGGTGGGTGACATACTTAGGAACACGTGTGACATGCTTGGGGATGCGTGTGACATGCTATGACATGCGTGTGACACGCTTAGGGGGCACGTGGGACACGCGGGGATGTGGGGATGTGGGACCCACGTTTGATTCTGGGGGTGTTACCCTGAAAACTGGAGCCCAGCTGCGTCTGTATAGTGGGTGACACGCTTAGGGACACGTGTGACACGCTTGGGGATGCGTGTGACATGCTATGACACACGTGTGACATGCAGGGATGTGGGGATATGGGACCCATTTTTGGTCCTGCAGGTTTTACCCTGAAAACTGAACCCTATCTGCATGCATGGGTGGGTGATATGCTTAGGAACACGTGTGACACACTTGGAGACTCGTGTGACATGCTACTACATGCATGTGACACGCTTAGGGGGCACGTGGGGCACGCGGGGATGTGGGGATGTGGGACCCACGTTTGGTTCTGGGGGTGTTACCCTGAAAACTGGAGCCCAGCTGCGTCTGTATAGTGGGTGACACGCTTAGGGACACGTGTGACACGCTTGGGGATGCGTGTGACATGCTATGACATGCGTGTGACGCGCTTAGGGGGCACGTGGGACACGCGGGGATGTGGGGATGTGGGACCCACGTTTGATTCTGGGGGTGTTACCCTGAAAACTGGAGCCCAGCTGCGTCTGTATAGTGGGTGACACGCTTAGGGACACGTGTGACATGCTTGGGGATGCGTGTGACATGCTATGACACGCGTGTGACATGCAGGGATGTGGGGATATGGGACCAATTTTTGGTCCTGCAGGTTTTACCCTGAAAACTGAACCCTATCTGCATGCATGGGTGGGTGATATGCTTAGGAACACGTGTGACACTCTTGGGGATGCGTGTGACATGCTATGACACGCGTGTGACACGCTTAGGGGGCACGTGGGACACGCGGGCATGTGGGGATGTGGGACCCACGTTTGGTTCTGGGGGTGTTGCCCTGAAAACTGGAGCCCAGCTGCGTCTGTATAGTGGGTGACACGCTTAGGGACATGTATAACATGCTTGGGGATGCGTGTGACATGCTATGACACACGTGTGACATGCGGGGATGTGGGGACGTGGGACCTATGTCTGATTCTGGGGGTGTTACCCTGAGAACTGAACCCCATCTGCATGCATGGGTGGGTGACATACTTAGGAACACGTGTGACACGCTTGGGGACGCGTGTGACATGCAATGACATGCGTGTGACACGCTTAGGGGGCACGTTGGACACGCGGGGATGTGGGGATGTGGGACCCACGTTTGGTTCTGCGGGTGTTGCCCTGAAAGTTGGAGCCCAGCTGCGTCTGTATAGTGGGTGACACGCTTAGGAACATGTGTGACACGCTTGGGGATGCGTGTGACATGCTATGACATGCGTGTGACACGCTTAGGGGGCACGTGGGACACGCGGGGATGTGGGGATGTGGGACCCACGTTTGGTTCTGGGGGTGTTGCCCTGAAAACTGAACCCCGTCTGCGTGCATGGGTGGGTGATATGCTTAGGAACACGTGTGACACTCTTGGGGACGCGTGTGACATGCTATGACATGCGTGTGACACGCTTAGGGGGCACGTGGGGCACGCGGGGATGTGGGGATGTGGGACCCACGTTTGGTTCTGGGGGTGTTACCCTGAAAACTGGAGCCCAGCTGCGTCTGTATAGTGGGTGACACGCTTAGGGACACGTGTGACACGCTTGGGGATGCGTGTGACATGCTATGACACGCGTGTGACATGTGGGGATGTGGGGATGTGGGACCCACGTTTGGTTCTGGGGGTGTTACCCCGAAAACTGAACCCCATCTGCAGGCATGAGTGGGTGACACGCTTAGGAACACGTGTGACACGCTTGGGGACGCGTGTGACATGCTATGACACGCGTGCAACACGGATACGGGGCACGTGGGACACGTTGGGATGTGGGGATGTGGTACCCATGTTTGGTTCTGCGGGTGTTACCCTGAAAACTGCAGTCCAGCTGCGTCTGTGTGGTGGGTGACATGCTTAGGAACACGTGTGACATGCTTGGGGATGCGTGTGACATGCTATGACACGCGTGTGACACGCTTAGGGGGCACGTGGGACACGCGGGGATGTTGGGATGTGGGACCCACTTTTGGTTCTGCGGGTGTTGCCCTGAAAACTGAACCCCGTCTGCATGCATGGGTGGGTGACGTGCTTAGGAACACGTGTGACATGCTTGGGGATGCGTGTGACCTGCTATGACACGCGTGCGACACGGATAGGGGGCATGAGGGACACGTTGGGATGTGGGGATGTGGTACCCATGTTTGGTTCTGGGGGTGTTACCCTGAAAGTTGGAGCCCAGCTGCGTCTGTATAGTGGGTGACACGCTTAGGGACACGTGTGACACGCTTGGGGATGCGTGTGACATGCTATGACATGCGTGTGACACGCTTAGGGGGCACGTGGGACACGTGGGGATGTGGGGATGTGGGACCCACGTTTGGTTCTGCGGATGTTGCCCCGAAAACTGGAGTCCAGCTGCGTCCGTGTGGTGGGTGACACGCTTAGGGACACGTGTGACACACTTGGGGACACGTGTGACATGCTATGGCACGCGTGTGACACGCTTAGGGGGCACGTGGGACACGTTGGGATGTGGGGATGTGGGACCCACGTTTGGTTCTGCAGGTGTTACCCTGAAAACTGGAGCCCAGCTGCTTCTGTGTGGTGGGTGACACATGTGTGACATGCTTGGTGACATGTGTGATGCATGTGACACGCTTAGGGATGCGTGTGACACGCTTAGGGGGCATGTGAGACATGCGGGGATGTGGGGGTAGGGGACCCATGTTTGGTTCTGCGGGTGTTGCCCCAAAAATTGGAGCCCAACTGCAGCCGTGCGGTTGGTGACACGCGTGTGACGCGCTTGGGGACACGTGTGAGACGCGTGTGGCACGTTGGTGACACGTGTGTGGTTGTCCCCAGGGTCAGTGCCAATGGAGACAGCCGCCAGGACGCGAGATCTACCGCAAGAGCAACATCTCTGTGTACGAGGTGGATGGCAAAGACCACAAGGTGGGGACGCAGGGGGACACGGGGGGTGACATGTGGGGACACGGAGGTGACACGGCGGTGACACGGAGGTGACACAGGCTGCCAGGTCCTCCATCACAACCTCATCCTATTGGCCAGTGTCAACCAGAGGGGTGATAGGGATGGGGACACGGTGTTGCCATGCATGGACACGTGGTGACATGGAGGTGACACGTGGTGACACGTGGTGACACAGAGGTGACACATGGTGACATGGAGGTGACAGATGATGGCACAGAGGTGACACAGAGGTGACACGGGATGTCAGGTCCTCCACCACAACCTCCTCCTATTGGCCAGCCTCTACCAGAGGGGTGATAGGGATGGGGACACGGAGTTGCCATGCATGGACACGTGGTGACACAGAGGTGACACGTGGTGACACAGAGTTGACACGGAGGTGACACAGAGGTGACACGGGACGTCAGGTCCTCCACCACAACCTCCTCCTATTGGCCAGTGTCAACCAGAGGGGTGATAGGGATGGGGACACGGTGTTACCATGCATGGACGCGTGGTGACATGGAGGTGACACGTGGTGACACAGAGGTGACACGGAGGTGACACATGGTGACACGGAGGTGACACAGGCTGTCAGGTTTTCCATAACAACCTCCTCCTATTGGTTAGCCTCTACCAGAGCGGTGATAGGGATGGGGACACGGTGTTGCCATGCATGGACGCGTGGTGACATGGAGGTGACACGTGGTGACACAGAGTTGACACGGAGGTGACACGGAGGTGACACGGGACATCAGGTCCTCCACCACAACCTCCTCCTATTGGCCAGTGTCAACCAGAAGGGTGATTGGGATGGGGACACGGTGTTGCCATGCATGGACGTGTGGTGACATGGAGGTGACACGTGGTGACACAGAGTTGACACGGAGGTGACACAGAGATGACACGGGACGTCAGGTCCTCCACCACAACCTCCTCCTATTGGCCAGTGTCAACCAGAGGGGTGATAGGGATGGGGACACGGTGTTACCATGCATGGACACGTGGTGACATGGAGGTGACACGTGATGACACAGAGTTGACACGGAGGTGACACGTGGTGACACGGAGGTGACACAGGCTGTCAGGTTTTCCATAACAACCTCCTCCTATTGGCCACCGTCAACCAGAAGGGTGATAGGGATGGGGACGCGGTGTTGCCATGCATGGACGCGTGGTGACATGGAGGTGACACGTGGTGACACAGAGTTGACACGGAGGTGACACGGGACATCAGGTCCTCCACCACAGTCTCCTCCTATTGGTCAGCCTCTACCAGAGGGGTGATAGGGGTGGGGACACGGTGTTACCATGCATGGACGCGTGGTGACACGGAGGTGACACGTGGTGACACGGAGGTGACACAGGCTGTCAGGTTTTCCATAACAACCTCCTTCTATTGGCCAGCCTCTACCAGAAGGGTGATAGGGATGGGGACACGGTGTTGCCATGCATGGGCACGTGGTGACACGTGGTGACACAGAGTTGACACGGAGGTGACACAGAGGTGACACGGGACATCAGGTCCTCTACCACAACCTCCTCCTATTGGCCAGCGTCAACCGGAAGGGTGATAGGGGTGGGGACACGGTGTTGCCATGCATGGACGCATGGTGACACGGAGGTGACACATGGTGACACGGAGGTGACACAGGCTGTCAGGTTTTCCATAACAACCTCCTCCTATTGGCCACTGTCAACCAGAAGGGTGATAGAGATAGGGACGCGGTGTTGCCATGCATGGACGTGTGGTGACATGGAGGTGACACGTGGTGACACAGAGTTGACACAGAGATGACCCGGGACATCAGGTCCTCCACCACAACCTCCTCCTATTGGCCAGCATCAACCAGAAGGGTGATAGGGATGGGGACACGGTGTTGCCATGTATGGACGCGTGGTGACATGGAGGTGACACGTGGTGACACAGAGTTGACACGGAGGTGACACGGGACATCAGGTCCTCTACCACAACCTCCTTCTATTGGCCAGCGTCAACCGGAAGGGTGATAGGGATGGGGACGCGGTGTTGCCACGCACGGCGGCGCGGTGACACGGCGGCAGGGTGTCACCGCGGTGGGGTGACGTGGCGGCGGTGACCCCGTGTGACCCCCATCCGTCCCCCCTCCCCCCTCCAGATCTACTGCCAGAACCTCTGCCTGCTGGCCAAGCTCTTCCTGGACCACAAGACGCTTTACTTCGACGTGGAGCCCTTCGTCTTCTACCTGCTGACCGAGGTGGACCGCCAGGGGGCGCACATCGTCGGCTACTTCTCCAAGGTGACGCCCGGGGGGGGTGGCGATGTGTTGTTGTGGTGTTGTCACCGTATTGTGTTGTGTCGCTGTCACCGTGTTGTGTTGCTGTCACCGTGTTGTGTTGTGTTGTGTTGCTGTGACCCTGTTGTGTTGTGTCGCTGTCACTATGTTGTGTTGTTGTCAGCGTGTTGTGTTGTGTTGTTGTCACCGTGTTGTGTTGTGTCGCTGTCACCGTGTTGTGTCGCTGTCACCGTGTTGTGTTGCTGTCACTGTGTTGTGTTGTGTTGCTGTCACCCTGTTGTGTAGTTGTCATCGTGTTGTTTTGCTGTCACCTGGTTGTGTTGCGTTGTTGTCACCGTGTTGTGTTGCTGTCACCTGGTTGTGTTGTTGTGTTGCTGTCACCGTGTTGTGTTGTTGTGTCGCTGTCACCCTGTTGTGTTGTGTCGCTGTCACCGTGTTGTGTTGTGTCGCTGTCACCCTGTTGTGTTGTGTCGCTGTCACCGTGTTGTGTTGCTGTCACCGTGTTGTGTTGTGTTGTGTTGCTGTGACCCTGTTGTGTTGTGTCGCTGTCACCCTGTTGTGTTGTGTCGCTGTCACTATGTTGTGTTGTTGTCAGCGTGTTGTGTTGTGTTGTTGTCACCGTGTTGTGTTGTGTCGCTGTCACCGTGTTGTGTCGCTGTCACCGTGTTGTGTTGCTGTCACTGTGTTGTGTTGTGTTGCTGTCACCCTGTTGTGTAGTTGTCATCGTGTTGTTTTGCTGTCACCTGGTTGTGTTGCGTTGTTGTCACCGTGTTGTGTTGCTGTCACCTGGTTGTGTTGTTGTGTTGCTGTCACCGTGTTGTGTTGTTGTGTCGCTGTCACCCTGTTGTGTTGTGTCGCTGTCACCGTGTTGTGTTGTGTCGCTGTCACCCTGTTGTGTTGTGTCGCTGTCACCGTGTTGTGTTGCTGTCACCGTGTTGTGTTGTGTTGTGTTGCTGTGACCCTGTTGTGTTGTGTCGCTGTCACCCTGTTGTGTTGTGTCGCTGTCACTATGTTGTGTTGTTGTCAGTGTGTTGTGTTGTGTTGTTGTCACCGTGTTGTGTTGTGTCGCTGTCACCGTGTTGTGTCGCTGTCACCCTGTTGTGTTGCTGTCACTGTGTTGTGTTGTGTTGCTGTCACCCTGTTGTGTAGTTGTCATCGTGTTGTTTTGCTGTCACCTGGTTGTGTTGCGTTGTTATCACCGTGTTGTGTTGCTGTCACCTGGTTGTGTTGTTGTGTTGCTGTCACCGTGTTGTGTTGTTGTGTCGCTGTCACCCTGTTGTGTTGTGTCGCTGTCACCGTGTTGTGTTGTGTCGCTGTCACCGTGTTGTGTTGCTGTCACCGTGTTGTGTTGTGTTGTGTTGCTGTCACCCTGTTGTGTTGTGTCGCTGTCACCCTGTTGTGTTGTTGTCACCGTGTTGTGTTGTGTTGCTGTCACTGTGTTGTGTCGCTGTCACCGTGTTGTGTTGCTGTCACTGTGTTGTGTTGTGTTGCTGTCACCCTGTTGTGTAGTTGTCATCGTGTTGTTTTGCTGTCACCTGGTTGTGTTGCGTTGTTGTCACCGTGTTGTGTTGCTGTCACCTGGTTGTGTTGTTGTGTTGCTGTCACCGTGTTGTGTTGTTGTGTTGCTGTGACCCTGTTGTGTTGTGTCGCTGTCACCCTGTTGTGTTGTGTCGCTGTCACTATGTTGTGTTGTTGTCACCATGTTGTGTTGTGTTGTTGTCACCGTGTTGTGTTGTGTCGCTGTCACCGTGTTGTGTTGTGTCGCTGTCACCCTGTTGTGTTGCTGTTACCGTGTTGTGTCGCTGTCACCCTGTTGTGTTGTGTCGCTGTCACCCTGTTGTGTTGCTGTTACCGTGTTGTGTCGCTGTCACCCTGTTGTGTTGTGTCGCTGTCACTATGTTGTGTCGCTGTCACCGTGTTGTGTTGTGTCGCTGTCACCATGTTGTGTTGTGTCGCTGTCACCGTGTTGTGTTGCTGTCACTGTGTTGTGTTGTGTTGTTGTCACCATGTTGTGTTGTTGTGTTGTCACTGCATTTTGTTGTGTTGCTGTCACCGTGTTGTGTTGTGTTGCTGTCACCGTGTTGTGTTGTTGTGTTGTCACTGCATTTTGTTGTGTCACTGTCACCGTGTTGTGTTGTTGTGTTGCTGTCACCATGTTGTGTTGCTGTCACCATGTTGTGTTGCTGTCACCTGGTTGTGTTGCTGTCACCTGGTTGTTTTGCTGTCACCGTGTTGTGTTGTTGTGTTGCTGTCACCATGTTGTGTTGTTGTGTTGCTGTCACCGTATTGTGTTGTGTTGTTGTCACCGTGTTGTGTTGTGGTGTTGTTGTGTTGTCACTGCATTTTGTTGTGTTGCTGTCACCGTGTTGTTGTGTTGTTGTCACCGTGTTGTGTTGTTGTCACCCCCATGTTGTTGTGTTGTCGTTGTGTTGTTGTCACCGTGTTGTGTTGTTGTCACCCCATGTTGTTGTTGTCATCACCCCCACGTTGTTGTGTTGTCGTTGTGTTGTCGTCGTGTTGTTGTCACCAGGTTGTGTCATTGTCCCCCCCACGTTGTTGTGTTGTCGTTGTGTTATTGTCACCCGGTTGTGTTATTGTCACCCCCGCGTTGTTGTGTTGTTGCGTTGTCATCGTGTTGTCGTCGTGGTGTTGTTACCCTGTTGTGTTGTTGTCACCCGGTAGTGTTGTTGTCATCCCATGCTATTGTGGTGGTGTTTTGTTGTTGTTATGTTGTTGTTGTGTTGTTGTCACCCCTTGTTATTGTTGTTGTTGCATTGTTGTCATGTTGTCATTGTGTTGTTGTCACCCGATTGTTGTGTTGTCATCGTGTTATTGTCACCCCATGTTGTTGTTGTTGTTGTGTTGTTGTTGTATTGTTGTCACCCAGTTGTGTCGTTGTCCCCCCCACGTTGTTGTTGTTGTTGTGTTGTCGGTGTGTTGTTGTGTTGTTGTCACCTCCACGTTGTTGTGTTGTCGTCGTGTTGTTGTCACCCGGTTGTGTTGTTGTCACCCCCACGTTGTTGTGTTGTCGTTGAGTTGTTGTCACCCAGTTGTGTCATTGTCACCCCATCTTGTTGTTGTTGTTGTGTTGTTGTCACCCCCATGTTGTTGTGTAGTCAACGTGTTGTTGTCACCCGGTTGTGTTGTTGTCACCCCATGTTGTTGTTGTTGTTGTTGTCTCCCACATGTTGTTGTGTTGTCGTTGTGTTGTCATTGTGGTGTTGTCACCCGGTTGTGTTGTTGTCACTCCATCTCGTTGTTGTTGTCGTGTTGTTGTCATGTTGTTGTCACCCGGTTGTGTCGTCATCCCCCCCACGTTGTTGCGTTGTTGTCACCCATTTGTGTCGTTGTCCCCCCCACATTGTTGTGTTGTTGTCACTTGGTTGTGTCGTCGTCCCCCCCACGTTGTTGCGTTGTTGTCACCTGGTTGTGTTGTCCCCCCCCCACGTTGTGTCGTTGTCACCTGGTTGTGTCGTTGTCCCCCGGTTGTGTTGTTGTCACCCGGTTGTGTCGTGTCCCTCCCCCCCACGTTGGTGCATTGTTGTCACCCGGTTGTGTCGTTGTCCCTCCCACATTGTTGCGTTGTTGTCACCCAGTTGTGTCCCTACACCCCTCCCCCCACATTGTTGCGTTGTTGTCACCCGGTTGTGTCATTGTCCCCCCCACATTGTTGCGTTGTTGTCACCCATTTGTGTCATCGTCCCCCCCACGTTGTTGCGTTGTTGTCACCCAGTTGTGTCGTTGTCCCCCGGTTGTGTTGTTGTCACCCAGTTGTGTTGTCCCCCCCCCCCCACGTTGTTGTTTTGTTGTCACCCGGTTGTGTCATTGTCCCCCCCACGTTGTTGCATTGTTGTCACCCGGTTGTGTCATTGTCCCCCCCACGTTGTTGCATTGTTGTCACCCGGTTGTGTCGTTGTCCCTCCCACATTGTTGCGTTGTTGTCACCTGGTTGTGTGTCCCCCCCCCCCCCCCCCCCCACATTGTTGTGTTGTCACCCGGTTGTGTCGTCGTCCCTCCCACATTGTTGCGTTGTTGTCACCTGGTTGTGTCATCGTCCCCCCCACGTTGTTGCGTTGCTGTCACCTGGTTGTGTCGTTGTCCCCCCCACGTTGTTGTGTTATTGTCCCCCGGTTGTGTCGTTGTCCCCCCGGTTGTGTCCCCCCCCCGCCCCCCACATTGTTGCGTTGTTGTCACCCGTTTGTGTCTTCGTCCCCCCCACATTGTTGCGTTGTTGTCACCCAGTTGTGTCGTCCCCCCCCCCACATTGTTGTGTTGTTGTCATCTGGTTGTGTCGTCGTCCCCCCCACGTTGTTGCGTTGTTGTCACCCAGTTGTGTCGTTGTCCCCCCCACGTTGTTGTGTTATTGTCCCCCGGTTGTGTCGTTGTCACCCGGTTGTGTCCCCCCCCTGCCCCCCACGTTGTTGCGTTGTTGTCACCCAGTTGTGTCATTGTCCCCCCCACGTTGTTGTGTCGTTGTCACCCAGTTGTGTTCCCCCCTCCCCCCCGCCACATTGTTGTGTTGTTGTCACCTGGTTGTGTCGTTGTCCCCGCCACGTTGTTGCGTTGTTGTCCCCCGGTTGTGTCGTTGTCACCCGGTTGTGTCCCCCCTCCCCCCCCCACGTTGTTGTGTTGTTATCACCCGGTTGTGTCCCCCCTCCCCCCCCCACGTTGCTGCATTGTTGTCACCTGGTTGTGTCATCGTCCCCCCCACGTTGTTATGTTGTTGTCACCCGGTTGTGTTCCCCCCCCCCCCCCCCCCCACATTGTTGCATTGTTGTCACCCGGTTGTGTCATCGTCCCCCCCCACATTGTTGCGTTGTTGTCACCTGGTTGTGTCATCGTCCCCCCCACATTGTTGCGTTGTTGTCACCCCGTTGTGTCATCGTCCCCCCCACATTGTTGCGTTGTTGTCACCCGGTTGTGTCATTGTCCCCCCCACGTTGTTGCGTTGGTGTCACCTGGTTGTGTCGTTGTCCCTCCCACATTGTTGCGTTGTTGTCACCCCATTGTGTCATTGTCCCCCCCACGTTGTTGCGTCGTTGTCACCCGGTTGTGTTCCCCCCCCCTTCCCCCCCATTGTTGTGTTGTTGTCACCTGGTTGTGTCGTCCCCCCCCCCCACGTTGTTGCATTGTTGTCACCCGGTTGTGTCATCGTCCCCCCCACGTTGTTGCGTTGTTGTCACCCGCTTGTGTCATTTTCCCCCCCACGTTGTTGCATTGTTGTCACCCGGTTGTGTCATCGTCCCCCCCACATTGTTGCGTTGTTGTCACCCGGTTGTGTCATCGTCCCCCCCACATTGTTGCGTTGTTGTCACCCGGTTGTGTTTCCCCCCCCCCCACGTTGTTGTGTCGTTGTCCCCTGGTTGTGTCGTTGTCCCCCAGTTGTGTTGTCACCCGGTTGTGTCGTCGTCCCCCCCCCTCCCCACGTTGTTGTTTTGCTGTTACCTGGTTGTGTCATTGTCCCCCCCACGTTGTTGCGTTGTTGTCACCCGGTTGTGTCGTTGTGCCCCCAGGAGAAGGAGTCCCCGGACGGGAACAACGTTGCCTGCATCCTGACGCTGCCGCCGTACCAACGCCGCGGATACGGGAAGTTCCTCATCGCCTTCAGTGAGCGCCGCGGGCAGTTGGGGACGGTTGGGGACAACGGGGGGATGGTTGGGGACGGTTGGGGACAATTGGGGGAATCTGGGGACATTTGGGGACAATTGGGGACATTTGCGAGAATTTGGGGACATTTGGGGACATTTGGGAGGATTTGGGGGACATTTGCGGACAACGTGGGACAATTTGGGGACATTTGGGAGGATTTTGGGGACATTTGGGGACAACGTGGGACAATTTGGGGACATTTGGGAGGATTTTGGGGGACATTTGGGGACAACGTGGGACAATTTGGGGACGTTTGGGTGAATTAGGGGAGAATTTCAGACAATTTGGGGAAGTTTGGGGACGTTTGGGGACAATCGGAGCCATTTTGGTTTCATTTATGGCCAATTGGGGCCATTTTGTGGCCATTTTGGTGACATTTGGGGCCAATTTGGGGTCATTTGGGGCCATTTTGGTGACATCTGGGGCCACTTCGAGCTACTTGGGGGTCATTTTGGGGTCTTTTGGTACCATTTGGGATCGTTTGGGGCCATTTGGGTGACATTTGGGGCCACACTGAGCTACTTGGGGGCCGTTTGGGGACAGTTTTGGGTCGTTTGTGGCCATTTTGGTGACATTTGGGGCCACTTTGAGCTACTTGGGGGTCATTTGTGGCCACTTTGGTGACATTTGGGGTCATTTGGGGGTCATTTGGGACCATTTGGGTGACATCTGGGGCCACTTCGAGCTACTTGGGGTCATTTTGGGGTCTTTTGGTGCCATTTGGGATCGTTGGGGCCATTTGGGTGACATTTGGGGCCACTTTGAGCTGCTGGGGGGCCATTTAGGGCCATTTTGGTGACATCTGTGGCCAATTTGGGGTCGTTTGTGGCCACTTTGGTGACATTTGGGGCCACTTGGAGCTATTTCGGGGTCATTTGAGGACCATTGTGGGGCCATTTTGGGGTCATTTGGGGCCATTTTGGTGACGTCTGGGGCCACTTCGAGCTACTTGGGGGTCATTTGGGGGCTTTTGGTGCCATTTGGGATCGTTTGGGGCCATTTGGGTGACATTTGTGGCCACTTTGAGCTATTTGGGGGTCATTTGTGGCCACTTTGGTGACATTTGGGATCCATTTGGGGTCATTTGTGGCCATTTTGGTGACGTCTGGGGCCACTTCGAGCTACTTGGGGGTCATTTTGGGGTCTTTTGGGGCCATTTGGGATCGTTTGGGGCCATTTGGGTGACGTTTGGGGCCACTTGGATCTACTTGGGGGCCATATATGGCCATTTTGGGGTGTTTTGGTGCCATTTGGGGCCGTTTTGGGGCCGCCCGTAGGTTACGAGCTGTCCAAGCTGGAGAGCACCGTGGGATCCCCCGAGAAGCCGCTGTCGGATCTGGGCAAGCTGAGCTACCGCAGCTACTGGTCCTGGGTGCTGCTGGAGATCCTCAGGGACTTCCGAGGCACGCTGTCCATCAAGGACCTCAGGTAGACCAGTATGGGACCAGTAACACCAGTATGGGACCTGTATGGGACCAGTAGCGCCAGTATGGGACCGGTATGGGACCAGAAACACCGGTATGGGAACAGTATGGGCCCAGTAACACCAGTATGGTGGATGTTGTCCATCAAGGACCTCAGGTAGACCAGTATGGGACCAGTAACACCGGTATGGGCCCAGTAACACCGGTATGGGACCGGTATGGGACCAGTAGCGCCAATATGGGACCGGTATGGGACCAGTAACACCGGTATGGGAACAGTATGGGCCCAGTAACACCAGTATGGTGGATGTTGTCCATCAAGGACCTCAGGTAGACCAGTATGGGACCAGTAACACCAGTATGGGACCGGTATGGGACCAGTAGCGCCCGTATGGGACCGGTATGGGACCAGAAACACCGGTATGGGAACAGTATGGGAACAGTATGGGCCCAGTAACACCAGTATGGTGGATGTTGTCCATCAAGGACCTCAGGTAGACCAGCATGGGACCAGTAACACCAGTATGGGACCAGTAACACCGGTATGGGACCAGTAACACCAATTTGGGACCGGTATGGGACCAGTAGCGCCAATATGGGACCGGTATGGGACCAGAAACACCGGTATGGGAACAGTATGGGAACAGTATGGGCCCAGTAACACCAGTATGGTGGATGTTGTCTATCAAGGACCTCAGGTAGACCAGTATGGGACCAGTAACACCAGTATGGGACCGGTATGGGACCAGTAGCGCCAATATGGGACCGGTATGGGACCAGAAACACCGGTATGGGACCAGTATGGGAACAGTATGGGCCCAGTAACACCAGTATGGTGGATGTTGTCCATCAAGGACCTCAGGTAGACCAGTATGGGACCAGTAACACCAGTATGGGACCTGTATGGGACCAGTAGCGCCAGTATGGGACCAGAAACACCGGTATGGGAACAGTATGGGAACAGTATGGGCCCAGTAACACCAGTATGGTGGATGTTGTCCATCAAGGACCTCAGGTAGACCAGTATGGGACCAGTAACACCAGTATGGGACCAGTAACAGCAGTATGGGACCGTATGGGACCAGTAGCGCCAATATGGGACCGGTATGGGACCAGTATGGGAACAGTATGGGCCCAGTAACACCAGTATGGTGGATGTTGTCCATCAAGGACCTCAGGTAGACCAGTATGGGACCAGTAACAGCAGTATGGGACCGGTATGGGACCAGTAGCGCCCGTATGGGACCGGTATGGGACCAGAAACACCGCTATGGGAACAGTATGGGAACAGTATGGGCCCAGTAACACCAGTATGTGGATGTTGTCCATCAAGGACCTCAGATAGACTGGTATGGGCCCAGTAACACCAGTATGGGACCAGTAACACCGGTATGGGACCAGTAACACCAATATGGGACCGGGATGGGACCAGTAGCGCCAATATGGGACTGGTATGGGACCAGAAACACCGATATGGGAACAGTATGGGAACAGTATGGGCCCAGTAACACCAGTATGGTGGATGTTGTCCATCAAGGACCTCAGGTAGACCAGTATGGGACCAGTAACACCAGTATGGGACCTGTATGGGACCAGTAGCGCCAGTATGGGAGCGGTATGGGACCAGAAACACCGCTATGGGAACAGTATGGGAACAGTATGGGCCCAGTAACACCAGTATGGTGGATGTTGTCCATCAAGGACCTCAGGTAGACCAGTATGGGCCCGGTAACACCAGTATGGGACCAGTAACACCGGTATGGGACCGGTATGGGACCAGTAGCGCCAATATGGGACCGGTATGGGACCAGAAACACCGGTATGGGACCAGTATGGGAAAAGTATGGGCCCAGTAACACCAGTATGGTGGATGTTGTCCATCAAGGACCTCAGGTAGACCAGTATGGGACCAGTAACACCGGTATGGGACCAGTAACACCGGTATGGGACCAGTAACACCGGTATGGGACCGGTATGGGACCAGTAGCACCACTATGGGAGCGGTATGGGACCAGAAACACCGGTATGGGACCAGTATGGGAACAGTATGGGCCCAGTAACACCAGTATGGTGGATGTTGTCCATCAAGGACCTCAGGTAGACCAGTATGGGACCAGTAACACGCGTATGGGCCCAGTAACACCGTAATGGGACCGGTATGGGACCAGTAGCGCCAATATGGGACCGGTATGGGACCAGTAACACCGGTATGGGAACAGTATGGGCCCAGTAACACCAGTATGGTGGATGTTGTCCATCAAGGACCTCAGGTAGACCAGTATGGGACCAGTAACACCAGTATGGGACCAGTAACACCGGTATGGGACCGGTATGGGACCAGTAGCGCCAATATGGGACCGGTATGGGACCAGAAACACCGATATGGGACCAGTATGGGAACAGTATGGGCCCAGTAACACCAGTATGGTGGATGTTGTCCATCAAGGACCTCAGGTAGACCAGTATGGGACCAGTAACACCAGTATGGGACCAGTAACAGCAGTATGGGACCGGTATGGGACCAGTAGCGCCAGTATGGGACCGGTATGGGACCAGAAACACCGGTATGGGACCAGTATGGGAACAGTATGGGCCCAGTAACACCAGTATGGTGGATGTTGTCCATCAAGGACCTCAGGTAGACCAGTATGGGACCAGTAACACCAGTATGGGACCAGTAACACCGGAATGGGACAGGGATGGGATCAGTATGGGACCAGTAGCACCAGTATGGGACCAGCATGGGACCAGTAACACCAGTATGGGACCAGTATGAGACCAGTATGGGACCAATAGCAGCGGTATGGGACCGGTAGACAACCAGTATGGGAAAAATAAGACCAGTATGAGACCAGTGAACTCCCAGTATGATCCCAGTAAGACCAGTAGGCTCCCAGTAAGGTGAGAGGAACCCCAAGAGATGCCACCAACCCCACCAGGAACCCCAGGAACGTGAGCTCCTGGAAGGCTTCCATCTCCACCACGGAGCTTCGTTGGCCACCAGCCCCACCAGTGAGCTCCCGGTCACACCAGTGAGCTCCCAGTAAGACCAGTGAGCTCCCAGTAAGACCAGTGAGCTCCCAGTAAGACCAGTAAGCTCCCAGTAAGGTGAGGAATCCCGAGAGATGCCACCAACCCCACCAGGAACCCCAGGAACGTGAGCTCCTGGAGGGCTTCCATCTCCACCAAGGAGCTCCGTTGGCCACCAGTCACACCAGTGAGCTCCCAGTCACACCAGTAAGCTCCCAGTAAGACCAGTAAGCTCCCCGTAAGGTGAAGAACCCCAAGAGATGCCACCAACCCCACCAGGGACCCCAGGAACGTGAGCTCCTGGAGGGCTTCCATCTCCACCAAGGAGCTCCGTTGGCCACCAGTCACACCAGTGAGCTCCCAGTCACACCAGTGAGCTCCCAGTCACACCAGTAAGCTCCCAGTAAGACCAGTAAGCTCCCAGTAAGGTGAGGAACCCCAAGAGATGCCACCAACCCCACCAAGGACCCCAGGAACGTGAGCTCCTGGAGGGCTTCCATCACCACCAAGGAGCTCCGTTGGCCACCAGTCACACCAGTGAGCTCCCAGTCACACCAGTGAGCTCCCAGTCACACCAGTAAGCTCCCAGTAAGACCAGTAAGCTCCCAGTAAGGTGAGAGGAACCCCAAGAGATGCCACCAACCCCACCAGGGACCCCAGGAACGTGAGCTCCTGGAGGGCTTCCATCTCCACCAAGGAGCTCCGTTGGCCACCAGTCACACCAGTGAGCTCCCAGTCACACCAGTGAGCTCCCAGTCACACCAGTGAGCTCCCAGTAAGACCAGTGAGCTCCCAGTAAGGTGAGGAACCCCAAGAGATGCCACCAACCCCACCAGGAACTCCAGGAACGTGAGCTCCTGGAGGGCTTCCATCTCCACCAAGGAGCTCCGTTGGCCACCAGTCACACCAGTGAGCTCCCAGTAAGACCAGTAAGCTCCCAGTACGGTGAGGAACCCCAAGAGATGCCACCAACCCCACCAGGGACCCCAGGAACGTGAGCTCCTGGAGGGCTTCCATCTCCACCAAGGAGCTCCGTTGGCCACCAGTCACACCAGTGAGCTCCCAGTCACACCAGTGAGCTCCCAGTAAGACCAGTATGATCCCAGTAAGACCAGTGAGCTCCCAGTAAGTTGAGGAACCCCAAGAGATGCCACCAACCCCACCAGGGACCCCAGGAACGTGAGCTCCTGGAGGGCTTCCATCTCCACCAAGGAGCTCCGTTGGCCACCAGCCCCACCAGTGAGCTCCCAGTCACACCAGTGAGCTCCCAGTATCTCCCAGTAATCCCAGTACCCCCCCCCCCCTTGCAGCCAGATGACCAGCATCACGCAGACGGACATCATCAGCACGCTGCAGTCGCTCAACATGGTGAAGTACTGGAAGGGGCAGCACGTCATCTGCGTCACCCCCAAACTGGTGGAGGAGCACCTCAAGAGCGCCCAGTACAAGAAACCTCCCATCACCGGTAATTAACGCTCCTAATTAACACCCCGCCCTTAATTAGCGCCCAGTTCTGGGCTGTCTCCGCTAATTACAGCTTTGGTTTTTTGGCCTCCAGTCGACTCCATCTGTCTCCGGTGGGCTCCTCCGAAGCACAAACAGGCGAAGCTGGCCAAGAAGTGACGGCCTCAGCTGTCACCGTCACCCGTGGGTGTCCCCAGCACCCTCAGGTGTCACCTTTAGGTGTCCCCAACACCCAATGTTGTCACCCTTAGGTGTCCCCAGCACCCTCAGGTGTCACCGTTAGGTGTCCCCAACACCCAATGTTGTCACCTTTAGGTGTCCCCAACACACTCGGGTGTCACCTTTAGGTGTCCCCAGCACCCTCAGGTGTCACCTTTACGCGTCCCCAACACCCTCAGGTGTCACCTTTAGGTGTCCCTAACACCCAATGTTGTCACCTTTAGGTGTCCCCAACAGCGTCACCCATGGGTGTCCCCAGCACCCTCAGGTGTCACCTTTCAGTGTCCCCAACACCCTCAGGTGTCACCTTTACGCGTGGCCAACACCCTCAGGTGTCACCGTTAGGTGTCCCCAACACTGTCACCCATGGGTGTCCCCAACACCTCAGGTGTCACCTTTACGTGTCCCCAACACCCCCAGGTGTCACCTTTAGGTGTCCCCAACACCTCAGGTGTCACCTTTACGTGTCCCCAACACCCCCAGGTGTCACCTTTAGGTGTCCCCAACACCCTCAGGTGTCACCTTTAGGTGTCCCCAACACCCAATGTTGTCACCTTTAGGTGTCCCCAGCACCCTCAGGTGTCACCTTTAGGTGTCCCCAGCACCCTCAGGTGTCACCTTTAGGTGTCCCCAACACCCAATGTTGTCACCTTTAGGTGTCCCCAACACCGTCACCCATGGGTGTCCCCAGCACCCTCAGGTGTCACCTTTCAGTGTCCCCAACACCCTCAGGTGT